>NC_077223.1:73510698-73574098 GCF_024763615.1 Phlebotomus papatasi
GAGAGGAATTCTAAAAAGTCAAAATAACATTCCGGAAATGTTAATTTTACCATGTAGTATTGATCCGAAAACGGTGTAAATATTACCCTTTTTAGGTGTATTATGGGTTAAAGTTGCCCTTTCATGTTGATTTTACCCTTAAAAGGTGTAAAATTAACATTAAAAAATGTTGATATATTTTTACACCCAAAAAGTGTTAAAGTTATGACGAAAAAAAGTTAATCACACCCTCTTTTTTTCTCAGTGTAGAACTGATAGAAACCGATAAAAACTTATTTGAAAGACCTTTCAGATGTATAAAACTTATTCAAATTGATTTAGAAACAGGTTTGCTAAAGACGTTTAATGATTTGTCTTTAAAAAGTTTTAAGGAGTGAACCATACGTTCTATAACAAAGATGAGCTTAGAGAATCCGCCATGATATGTTACCTGCTTGGGAAAATTTTTAAAGGCGAACAAAATCAACAAATATTGAATATTGGAAAAACTTGATTTCCTATGTAAAAATGAACAATTATCCCTATAAAATGAATTGTTTTCAAGAAAAAACGTTTAAGAGAGTTCAATTTTATAGATATAAATATGATAAATGTACTAATATCCGATTAAAAGCAGTGGAATTCCAAGAAGCACAAACTTAAGTGGTCCGCAAAATTGGAAGTGATTCACAAAATGGGTCCTATATGACTGAAATTGTATTTTTTTTGTTCATTTTAAATCGGCTATTTGTGAATAACAGCCACTCCGATTAAAAGATTTAACTTTTGTTTATATTTCTAAATTTCGCAAAATTTCCTTGAAATTAACCCGGCTGACCAATTCTTTGACAGTTCTTTTTTAATCACTTAGTAGTACTCGTAGCATTCGATATTTTATTGAAAATAAAATAAAATTTTACTTTTTAACTTCAGAAATAAACCCCAAATTTTTATATTTCCTCATATCGTCAGTTAAATCAGCATTTGTCGTAACTTCCTTTGACAACTTTTCAGGAGACGAAATTTTCAGTTCAACATTATTTTTCTTAAAAATGAGCCCCGAATGCGATACTTTTGAGTCAAAATAATAAAAGTGGCACTAATAAACTGTAAGTTAACTCGAGAAAATCTTTATAACATGAAATAAAAGCTGAGATATTGAGATATATGTTAGAAAAAAAAACACAGTAATATTTTATCGTAACTTGCTTGCATCGTTTATAAAGCCGTAACTTCTAATGTATGGAGATCTTGGAAGTTACGACAATTTTCAAAAATGCAATATATCAGTTTCAATGACTCTGGTGATAATGAGTGCCCTTATTTCACTAAATTAGTCAATTAAACTGTGGTCCTTGTCACTAAATGCTATTATTTCATAAATTTTATTTAATAAATTTTGTGCGCCACGTCGCTTGTTTTGTTTTGAATTAATGACAGATGGGCAGGAATTTTTCCTCACTTTTTTCTCACAAATATCGAATTAAAATGATTTATTTTTGCATTATTCGCACTGTCTTTGGATATATGGAAGAGTTTGAACGTTTTAATGTGAAACATTAAATTTTTGCTGCAAATTACATGCCACACAAACAAGCAAAAGAAGTTACGGCAAATGCTGATTAGAGCAAATTTTGTATGAAAATTTGTCGTAACTTCCCCAAAAATGGAAGTTACGACAAATTCTGATAAATTTTTATTAATTAAGGGCACTTACGATAATTTTTGTTTAAAATAATTTTTAAATGGTCTATAAATGTTTCTTTTTCTCAAGTGACTTTAATAAACAAAATTACGCCGATTCTAAATATGTATATATCCCAAAATCGCAAAAATGAAGTTACGACAAATGCTGATTTAACTGACGATATATTTTTCTCAATAACGATATTGACGATATATTGTTATTATTTTAAACGAAAAAAGAGTGTTTGTATTTAAACTAAAATCAAAAACCTTTAAATCTAATCCATTGCTTTCTTGTACCATATTGCCGCTCTGAATATAGATAGGGAATTGAGCGTGTATTGAACAAAGTGACACTAACACATATACAGGAAAGCGAACATTGCCGCCCGGAATATTCCCAAAGCGGCGGCATTATGCGTTCATCGTCCGGATATGTTCAAAATTAGAAAAATATTGTACTTAAGCATAATTTCGTGTGAGTTTCTTAAAATTCTTGTCGTGGTTTCCATCATTTGTATCAAGTGCAATTTTTCCAAAAAAAAAAATTAAATATTTTCTGTCTTTTACAATTTCCTTGAAAAGTTTACTTGGAAGTTTTACTTTGGAAATTTACTTGCAAATATGCATTTTTAAAATCTATAAATAATTCGATTATTTTTCATACAACTTTTGAACTAAAAGCTGAATATTTGTTTTATTTTCAAGCGGAATTTTCCATATTTTACTTTAAATTGGTCAGTGGTAATTTTCAAAATGAGTGATTTTCAAAAGATGTTATGTCAGACCGATTGGAGGTGTTAGAGAAAATCCGAGGATTACAATAGGTGTGATTAGGAGAGAATCATATCTAACCAAGCACTTAACTGACTATCAGAATGTAAGAATTAATGCAAAAATGGTTTTCCGAGTGTCACAAAAACATATCTTAGAAAAATAAGCATTAAATTAATTTATTAACACATGATACCTCCTACAAATGCTGGAAACAAGTAGAAAAGAGTTCCATCTAGGCAGTGATGCGCACATTTTTGTATCCTGTGTAATGTTTCCGATGAAAATAAGGCCTACATAGGTGGGCAAAATGTTGCACGAAGCTGAGCAAACCAGGGCAGCTTCGTAAAAAACCCCACTAAATTTTCATTTTTCTATAGAGGAAAATCCAAGGATTTCCAGGAATTTTGTGAAGTGGAGTTATCAACCTAATACATAAGAGATTTTTTTTTGACATTGTGGTATAATTGATTCGAGTTGTTTGGCATTCAGTAAAAAATTTTGAAACTTGAACTCCATTTTCCGTACGAAGCTTCACAACCTCCCCCTACATTTCTCATTTATTGACGATCCACTAAACAACTAAGGACTCATTCTTGCAGTAAAATCCGTCCGGAAGTTGGCTATCAGGGAACATATGGCGTATTTTTATTGTGATAAAACTACACAGTAAAAAAAAATATGTAAAATTTTACTACTATAATTGTGGTATACTTTCTGAACTGCAAAATTATTAAGATTAATACTTTCTGAACTGCCAGAATGGCAAAAAAAGATAGCAAGTGTTTTATCATGCTTCTCTCTCGCATTTCGCTCGAAAACTGACCGAATCACAGTTGGCACGCATGGAAAATTGTTAGAATTGCCTGTAATTCGATTCAGAAAGCAATTAATACGAACAGTAATATCTTACTCATCGTATTACTCCACTAGAGTGTACTCTTTCTAACACACGTGATATTCCATTTGAAATTTTGCATACTATATACCTCTCTTTCCGGCTTTTCTTAATATTAATATTAATCTTATGTGACACCACGGTGAAAATCCAAAGCCACTCAAAATTCGTAATAATGGTTTTTCAAGGTCAAAACTTATCAAGGCTCTACTCTAGAGAGTATTTCTCAACCGAATGATATCATTTTTGAACTTGTTGAAAAGGTCTTGGAATTTCCGATAAAAGTGAATCAGTTCCAATCGGTATTATGGAAAATTTCCATGGATTTTTTCAAGGAAAAATACTGGAAAATTCCGAGGAATTTTTCGCTTGTTTTTCCTATTCCGCTTTCTTTTGCTATGGGGCGACGGACGAACGAAAAGCGTGCGTTATTTTGGTGAAATGTAGAATTCTGAGGTTTTGAAAAATCGAAGGATTCGTTCTATTCCCTGTAGCGGTAGGAATTTTCTCCGTTCTCTGGTCTGCCTATTTCATTCTTTCGCATACCAAATCCGATTGAGCTAAATTGAATTTGGTGTGATGTTTAAGAGAAGAAGAAGAGTGCGAGAGAATGAGATAGACATACACAAAACATGTGAGAAAGAAGGAGATTTGAATTTCGACTTTATGAAATTTTCCTGATCTAAAAGGTGTGCCGGAGCCATAAGGAATCATGTTTTCTATACATGACTTTTTTTTTAATAAACTGGGTCCTTTCTGTCATTTCGTGTCATTCCCTAAATCCACGAGTGTCTTTATAATTTTTTTTCTGTATTAAGATGGAGCTTTATAGTTATTTGGTTTTCTAAAAATCCAGTGTTTTTATTCTCACAACTTTTTACTTAAAAATGAAATTAATGTATTCCCCACGAAATTTTCGCCCTCATTGCTCAGCAACGGCTATTATTTGTGAAAAATCAAGTTTTTCAAAGATTATTTCTTTCTTTCACGTTTTCTCGTGATACTTATGTAGATAATGTAACACTTACATCACGTAGGAATCGTAAAGTGTCTTTTTGTGAATTCCGCAAGCGAGTTCTGGATAAAAGCGTATTCTTGCAGTTGATTAAAGAAGTTTGTGACGAGATGCACAACTTAGAAATTTTTCTTTTTGCAGTAATAATAGGATGTGGTTCAATTCCTTTCGTATTGTCACAGGTTCGTTGAAGACGTATGAAATTTCGTGAAACATATTTAGAAATAAAATTTCGTGAATATGTGGTGCTTTTTAGGCAGAGGAAGTTAAAATTGTGCGGGATCTACAAGATGAATATGCTGAGAAAAATCCTTTTGGAACCATTAGTACCAGAATTATTGGAGGTGATGAAGCTGTAGATTGTGAATACCCTTATCAAATACTACTTGTTTGCTATCAGAGATCAGAACCACAATTTCTTTGTGGCGGTAGTATCATAGCTAAAAATTGGGCGTTAACAGCTGGCCATTGTTACCTGGAGGACACATTACTAGGTGGACCTATAAGTTATTTAATTGAAGCTGGTTCAGTAAGAAGAGATAATCCACGTCAGAGTTTCTTTGTGCCAAATGAAAATGCCTTCCGTCATCCTTTGTACAATGAAACTACTTTGGAAAATGACATCACCTTAATTAAGACGCCAGATTTTGACTTTTCATCCTGTCATATTGGCTGTATTGACATAGTGTCTGACAATTGGACACCAGCTTTTTATAACGATAAAGTTATGACTGTATCAGGTTTTGGATTAACATCAAATGATGGTTCGGTTTCTGATTATCTAAAGTGGACAAAACTGACCGTAATCACGAGACAAGAATGCCTTAGGAATTTTAGAGCTCCACCTATAACGTGCTACTGTGCTGTGGATCCAATTCAGCCAATAAGCTCTGTTTGTTCTGGAGATTCTGGCGGTCCAGCCGTAATGATGGTGAATAATAAGTTGGTACAAATTGGAATAGTCTCTTTTGGATCGAGTAGGGGATGTGATACAGCTCCGCAGGGTTTTGTAAACCTTGCCGTATATCATTGTTGGATTTATGAAATGATGCGGAACAAAGGAGTTTCACTTTGAATAAAGGTTTATTTCTTGAGAAGTATTCTGTATTAAGGGAAAGTGCTCTCCCTTCGAACGTTCATGCCTTGAAATAATGTGATTTTTTTTTTATTTTTACTTGGCCCCAAACTTTTCCAGAATGTGTTTGGCCACTTCATGATCACGAATATATGGGTGGCTAAAAATCGTTCCCGTCCGTCTGTCCGTCCGTTTTACCTGTAATACTTTTTCACTTTTTTAAAGTGTCAATGGGAGTTCCTCTCACTGTACTTTCTAACTTCATCGTAAAGCGCCACCATCAGATTTAAAATAAAAATGAACTAAGTATGCTTAGTAAGCTCTTCCCGATTCAGTCCTCGTTAGTAACCTATTTGACAAAACCTTTTCCACATGGAAGGACTTAATTTAACAAATTAAAAAAAGAGTTTGTTGCTGCAACTTAGAATATTCAGCACTCGACTACTCCATTACTTATAAAAATTCAAAAGTTCGAACAAAAAAATAGTAGCAAAATGTTTTAGTTCTCACCTGTGAAAATTTAGTTGTTGATAAGTCACGAATGGAACACCAGAAGCTATAAAAAGCATGATATTAGCTTAATTTTCCCAAATATTATAATGAATTTTAAGACAACCAAGGTTACTCGCTCTCGTAACGGACAATGGAGAACCCAAATCTTACTGAACGTTCCAACTGAATATTCAGTTAATTTTTGATCTTTTTGAAATCAAAATAAAACAAATGTTTTTCCTATTTTTCATACAAATTACAAATTTTGAGAGAAATACAATCTAAAAGGAAGTTTTATTTGTCTTGAAAAGCAATTCGAGCAATTTTCCATGCATACCAACTGTGTTTCGGGAAGTTTTCGAGTAGTTTCCATCTCTGCCAACCTTGTAAGTCAGGTATCGGCACATTAACAACTCTGTTACTATTTCTGTTAACAACTAGCAGCTAGTTGTTAACACTGTGTTGGCCGGGAGTGTTCTCAATTTTAAAGTGCGCTCTATTTTTGGCATTCTTGCAGTTCAGAAAGTATTAATAATAAAATTTTATATGTGACACCATAGTGATAATGTGCGCGGCTCACTACTAGAAATTGTTCTTATACAAACCTATATTGTACAAAAAAAACCAGGCTGATCGAATATACACACATCAAAAATTCTATTTAAAGTTTTCCTCCAGTTAAAGTTTATTTATCATCTTTACATAGCGGTAACACAATTTAAGCAGAGCTCTCGACAAATTAAGAAAACGTAGAACGTTTCAAGCATTCGATCTAAAATCTGGCAACACTGAATCATCTTTAAAAAGCATTATAATTCTCACTACATAGACAATCGTAAACGCCTGAAAAATGAATAAAAGCAAAAATACCTGCTGCAAACGTAATCACACCAATGAAAAACCACATAAGAAAATTCGTCTGAGAAATTGTGCTTGCCGTTAAGACTTTGTTGTTGTTATCGTTGACAGCGTGGTAACTGCTGTCCTTTCTAATGCAATCTTCATCCTTAAAGCAAGGGGAAGCAAATCGGGTTTCACAGGTGCAAAGGGCAATCGTTTCTCGTCTCGGAATCCAGCTTGAGACATCCACAGAAGAATCAATGAGTTTTCTTGTTTGACGAAAAGTATTGAAATCTATTTCGATGCCTGGTCTGGATAGGACCCAGATACCTTCTTTGACAGTGCCGTTCGAAAAATCGTAGCATCCTAATATAACAAGAACTTTCTCGAAATCTGTGGTTATGAAGTTTATGTTGACGTCATTCCTTTCGCAGTTTGGAGGACTTGGGCCAACTGCAGTATTGTATAGAGTTAACATTGGTTTGCCTAGTTCTATGGCTGCTTGACGTGCAATGAAGTGTTCCATCCAACAATCTTGACATGTTTCGTCTGTATGATTTATAGGCAAAATATCAATAAGTATTTCGTCTTCTGCCACAGCAAAATGAAATTCAACACAATCCAGTTGCAAATAGGGCGAAGAGTGAAAGATATTAAATCGTGGATCGTTCATTCCATAATGGCGAAATGGTTGCCAAACGGTTCCATTTAATTGGGAAATGTTAACTGGAACTCCAGTTTCATCACCGGGAATAAACCCACCAGAACCGCATTTGCCAAAAACACTGGCAAAAGTGTATAATAAACAAATTAAAGTAATTCCGCATAATTTCCACATTATCACAAAAATCGTGAAACTAAAAGTTACATAGGTTATGGGCAAGTTGTGACTGTGTCTTTATCCTCTTTTTCAAAGGTTTTATACAATACTTTAAAAGGAGACCCATACTTTCTTCTATCAATGAAGAAAATTATGATTTTCTTTTGAATACCTCACTTTATTTTTGCTATTGTCTCCTAAAACCATTAAAATGTGATTTATATGAGAAGGAAAATATTTTTCTTTATCCTTAGCAGAGTATATAAATTGGAAGTTAATGTGTTACAACTTGTAACATAAATAATAGTTATTATTAGTCGTGTCGAGGCGGTTGAGGCTTAAAATTCACGCGTCTTACAGTCCACGTCAATGGCAAGCAGTTTAACCGTAATCACATTTTATGCTTCATACACATGGGAACCTTTTTTTTTTGAAAAAAAAAAACATGTTAAAGAGAATTTTGACGTTTCGACCTACGCCAGTGCGTGCAGGCGATTTACTTCAGTAAAACTATTTTTGACAAACATTGCTCTGAAATGGGTAGAAACCTACAAATAGCGGGGAGTAAAGGACTAAATAATACACAAGTGTGTGGCAGTTAGAAGTATCGGAACGATCGGAACTATCCCGTACTCACAAAGGACATCACATTCTATGAAGCTCAATCGCTTCCAGTTATCTCCCGAGCGCGCCAAACCGTTTTTTTAATCGATTGAGTGAAGGTTTTTCTTCCATGTTCCCTTGTTTTTTGGTCTATTCCACGAGGAAGGCTGTTCCTTAATTCGACAAAACTCTAATAGAAAGCTGTCCATTCATAGATTAAGAGCCTTGATAGACTTGAGGATTAGCCGAGAGATGGTTTAGCGTAATTATATTCGAAATAATGGTTACACCATATTTCTATCATTTTGCACTGAGCCGTCTCTCGGCTTAAGTCCTAAGTCTGTCAAGGACCTAAGTCTGGCCTTTTTCGGAGATTTGACAAGTAATTTGATAAAGTGGCAGAAGCACTTGCGAGAGACTATAAAGCGTGTCCCGAATTTAAAAGACAAGAAGACAAATGACCCTCATTAAAAAACTACACTACATATAAAAATACTATTTATATTTCTTGAAATGGTATTTCATTGTGATTGAAATCCACTTTATGGTTTTTTTATTCAAGCGGTTTCTCCACGAAATTTCGCGCCATCTTCATTACTGCCTACTCTTTGGCTCTGGACAAGGTCGTCCCCACGATCTCTGACGACTTTCTTCCACTGTCGTGCGAAGTCCTGCAAATCTTTGGCTGGATTAGCCTTCTTCTTCAAGTCTCCTTTCAAAATTCCCCAGTATTTCTTAATGGGGCGGACTTCTGGATTGCAGGGCGGGTTGACCTTCTTATCTACATATTTGACATTGTTGTTGGAAAACAATTCCAGGGTGGCTTTCGCGTAATGACATGATGCCAAATCAGGTCAAAATAGAGGAGGGATGTCGTGACTTTGATACAGTAGCAAAAGTCGTTTTTGGAGGCACCCTTTAATATACACAGTAAAAAATTGTGTGAGAAATAAAGTTGTGTATTTGAAAAGTTGTGTAAATTCACAAGAAATATGGTTGTGAATTGTAAAATTACTATCATAGTGGTGGTACGATACTAACATAATGCTAGTAAAATTATGTATTGTGTAAGGAAATTTGTGTGTTGGAAAATTTGTGTGAGAACTGTCAAAATTCCATTGTTTACTATTGCAATTTTTCTAAGATTTCAGATAGATTTTGCATTTTTAACTGCCTAATTGTCTTCTGGAATCTCTGGAATCATTCATTGGATTCTTAAAATGTGCCTCAGTCGTGAAAAATTAGGAATAATTATGTAATAACAGAAAACAGAGGAAGCATCATGTAAATTAGAAAAATTGACGATGCAACTCTTGGCCATTTGCTGAAGAGAAGTAAGCAAGTCGGTAGCGCAGGCAGAGAACACGAGACCATCAACGCAAAGATTATGGGTTCAAGTCTCAGACTCTCTCTTATTTTTTTTCCTTTTTTTCTTTTTTTTCTTAGTTTAATACTGAGACATATCACAGATAATACAAATAAACCGAACAAAATTGCTCTACAATCAAAATTATAGACAGGAAGCCATTTTATAAAATTGAAAATACACAACTTTGCCAATACACAACATTTCCAATACACAAAATTTACAACCATAGCGCTCGTGCAAAAATTACCAATCGTAGTGGTTGTAAATTTTTTTACTGTGTAGATATCCGCGTTCATCGTCCCTGTCATGAAAAATTTTTCGCTGCGACGTCCACAAGAGCAGATTGCCATCCAAACCACATATTTCTTCGGGAACTTGTCGTACTCTTTGAACTTGAACTTGCTGGCTACACCCGTACGAGTCTTCGCCGTGTAAAACTGTTGGCCGGGCAACTGAGTAAATTCACCTTTTACGACAGTTTCGTCGTCCATCAAAATGCATCCTTGAAATCCTTTCAAAACTCAATCACTCAGACTTCTCAACCTCGTTTTGGCACTTTGCCTCTGCTTGTCCGTGCAGCTTGAGCTTTGTACGTTATCAATCCGTTATTCTCTTTGATTCTCTGCACTAAACTCTTGGAGATACCCAGCTTTTTGCCCACATCTCTGACATCTCTGAAGGTTGCTTCTGGAAAAGCGCCAACACTCTCTTCTCCATCCTCTTGTCTACAGCTCCAGGTTTTCTGCCACATCCTGGCTTTCGAACAACAGTCTTTAGTTCCTTGAAACGTAATATAACCCTTTGCACCGTGGATGGACACTTTCCGGTGATCCTTCCGATTTCAGAATAGCTCGCTTTTGGATTCTTTAGGTACGTGTCCACGATCAATTTGCGCAGGTTCTCCATTTTTATCACTTTTCTCAGCCAAAACACAATCTTTTTCAATATTTTTTTCAGAAGTGAAAATCTGACGAAATTCTCTTAAAACATAAAAAAAAATCAAAACAAAACTCAATTCCTATTGTGACTAACTTCATGTCGAAAACTTGGAGTTAAATCTGGGACACGCTTTAGCCTTCGTCTTGCTTTTATGTGACCATGAAGAAGATGCCTTGACGGTTTAGGATGAACTTTAAACATGTAGTGAAAATGATGTTTCTCCTCATCCGTAGAAGAGTAATCCATGCTAAAGGTTAAAGTATGTCCACCGGAGTGCTCTAAGCACCCCGTTACTATACGGATCATTAAGAGCGATGTCAACTTGTTTAGCCTGTCAGGATTTCTCCCATATTTCAGCTGCGTACTCTGTCCAGTCGCGGTACTCAGACCAGTTTTTTTAACTACCTCAACAAACGTAACAATAAGATCATACGCATCAGTTTAGAATAAAGTGGATCTTGTACGTAAGAATTCGATCGAGAGTGGCACTAAGGTACCTGAGCGTAAAAATCTGCTTCAAAGAATCTCTTGCCACTGAACAACTTACCTCTACTTTAGAATAATTTAGCTTTAGTTCGTTCTTATTTGAGAAAATCAATTTTTATTCCGAAACGATAAAATCGAATTAATAATAGCATAATCTGAACAAAAAATTGTTACCAAAAAATGAGGCAGAGTTTCTTGGATTACAGGATACTCTTTAATATCTGTACATCTTTAAAAGTATAAGGTTTTTTTTTTGTCGTAGCGGGTATTTTAGTTCGAGGGGTGGTCGGGAATCTCGCCTGTGTTCGCAAATGAGCTTGCCTGTTCCTAGGAGTAAGTTATTTAGACGTTCCTTCCTATACTAGGTGCCTGTTCTATCAACAACCTTCCCAGAGATCTGAGATCTCACTCATTTAAACCGGTCAATTTGACCGGGTCTTGGTAGGTTTAGTGTTAAGCATAATTGAAGAGAAATACATTGAATTGAAAAAATTGAAATGATATGTATGCAAGAAATATAGACGTAAATGTCTTCTAGTCTACTATACCGTAGCGCCATTAATTATTATTACATTAATACAATTAATAATTAATCAATTAATTAAAATAACAATAATATTAATATTAAGAAAATACGAAAACAGTGCAATTTAGTGAAGTAATACGATCAGATATTACTGTTCGTATTAATTGTTTTCTGAACCTTATGAAAAGCAGTTCTTGCAATTTTTCATGCGTGCCAACCGTGTTTCGGGAAGTTTTCGAGTAGCTTCCTTGTCTGCCAACCTTGAATGCCAGGGTTCGCAGTTTGAAAATGCGACTGGAGGCAAGATAACACACCTGTTCTCTTTTTTTTTGGCATTCTTGCAGTTCAGAAAGTATAATAATAAAATTTTATATGTGGCACCATGGTTATAATATGCGCTGCTCACTGCTATAGAAATTGTTCTTATACAAACCTATTTTGCATAAAAAAAATCCAGGCTGATCGAATATACACACATCAAAAATTCTATTTAAAGTTTTCCTCCAGTTAAAGTTTATTCGTCATCTACACACAGCAGAACTTTTCAAACATTAGATCTAAAATCTGGCAACACTATGCATCATCTTTAAAAAGCATTATAATTCTCACTACATAGACAATCGTAAACGCCTGAAAAATGAATAAAAGCAAAAATACCTGCTGCAAACGTAATCACACCAATGAAAAACCATATAAGAAAATTTGTCTGAGAAATTGTGCTTGCCGTTAAGACTTTGTTGTTGTTATCGTTGACGGCATGGTAGCCGGTGTCCTTCCTAATGCAATCTTCATCCTTAAAGCAAGGGGAGGCAAATCGGGTTTCACACGTGCAAAGGGCAATCGTTTCTCGTCGCGAAATCCAGGTTCCGACATCCACAGAAGAATCAATGAGTTTTCTTGTTTGACGAAAAGTATTGAAATCTATTTCGATGCCTTGTCTGGATAGGACCCAGATACCTTCTTTGATAGTACCGTTCGAAAAATAGTAGCATCCTAAAAGTACGAGGACTTTTTCGAAATTTGTGGTTAGGAAGTATGTGTTGACGTAATTCCTTTCGCAATTTACAGGACTTGAGCCAATCACAATGCTGTATTGGGTTAATATTGGTTGCCCTATTACAATGGCTACTTCGTTTCCAATGAAGTGTTCCATCCAACAATCTTTACATGTTTCGCCTGTATGATTTATAGGCAAAATATCAATAAGTATTCCATCTTCCGCCACAGCAAAATGAAATTCAACACAATCCAGTTGCAAATAGGGCGAAGAGTGAAAGATATTGAATCGTGGATCGTTCATTCCATAATGGCGAAATGGTTGCCAAACGGTTCCATTTAATTGGGAAATGTTAACTGGAACTCCAGTTTCATCACCGGGAATAAACCCACCAGAACCGCATTTGCCAAAAACACTGGCAAAAGTGTATAATAAACAAATTAAAATAATTCCGCAATATTTCCACATTATCACAAAAATCGTGAAACTAAAAGTTACATAGGTTATGGGCAAGTTGTGACTGTGTCGTTATCCTATTTTTCAAACTTTATATTCCGCATTTCAAAACAAGACCCATGCTTATATCAATGAAGATAATTATGATTTTCCTTACAATACCTCACTTTATTTTTGCTATTGTCACCTGGCACCATTAAAATGTGATTTATATTAAAAGAGTATTAGTTTTCCCTATTCTTAACAGAGTAATAATTTGTAAATCAATGCGTTACATTCGTTACATTATTTCCACGTTTTATAAACATTGGGACTCGAAAAATTGCATATTAAGTATTTTTGCGTTTTGAAATAAAGACACTATATTTATTTATTTGGAAGTTTTCTACAATATTTGCTACTTAAAAATTTTAAAAGTCTACACAATTATTTTTTTAAGTAAAAATTATTTTGAGGACTTTGAATTAATGTGAAGTTAGCTAAATTTTTCTTTAAGAGCTATAGAGTCTACGAATTCTATGCTTTAAAATAATCTCAGAACACTAATCAGTATATAAAAGTTTATTATATTTGTTTATACTTTTATTCAAAACTTTAAAACTTAAAGATTTTGCTTGATTCATTTCTAAAGATTAATTGCTTAATACAGAGGTTGATCCAAAAATAATCATCTAGAAAAGTTTATGTTGAGCTCTCGAAGGCGTAGGACTCTGATGTTCTTGTGAATTTTTCTTTGTCCATTGACTTATTTTGATTGCTGTTTTCTTATTGATTTTTTTAACCTTATAAGCTCTGAGGCCTCATGAATAATCAAATTTAATGGTATAATCGGTATAATGGTAATACATAATTTAGGGTCATAATAGTAATAATAAATAAAATAATAATGCCGGCACAACATTCCATGAAAAAACAAGGCCTTCCCGCAACGGGATTTCTAGACATACATTTTTTTTCTTGTACGGGATGACGTCAGTCAAATTCCGGTGGAATCAAGTGCAGTGAAGCTGCTCACTGGATGCAATCCGAACACCTTTAACGCCAGAAAAATTCCTGATGACCTAAAGGGGATTCGAACCCGGGACACTTGCATCATAGATTGAGCGAGTGCTCTACCAATTGTCCCATTGTGTGCCCAATTTAGGGCAACTGTACCAAATTTCGGCCAGTTTGCAATTTCGGCCACTTCTTTTGTTCCACAAATTTCATGAACTTTTAGCATACTCTAGTCTAGAGATTCTACAATCAAGAGTAACAAAGAATGTCACTTCTATGATCGAGATGATGCGGAAAAGACTTTGATAAATAATAGATATACATCACTCTACAATTCATTTATTATATACAGAGAGAATTTCACTATCACTGAAAGGTTTAGAATATCACATAATCTTAGAATACCTAATTATTTATAAATAAATTAAATAGTTACTCAATTGCAATTTACTGTACATAAATGTTTCATGTATTATACAGAGCTATTACATTGAAAGAAATTACACTATAATACCCAAAGTAATTCTACGTTATTATATTAATTTTCTTTTATTCTTTTTATTGTTTATTTAGTATTTTATGTCTTAAGGCGTCTACACACTCAATTTAAAAAAAAATGCTTTTTTTAAAGAAAATTTCCCCTATCAGAAACGTCAATTTTTTTAAAGGACATTTTTGACGAAAATTGCTTCTAGGGTGTAGACGCCATTATTTAAGTTGTACTAAAAATAAAATGGCTCAAAATGTTTATAAACATTTTTAAATTTTAGTACAAACTACAAACTTCTAAGATCACGAATTTTACTAAAATATTGAAACGTTTCTTCTTCTACAAAAAATACTGTCTTTTTTTTAACTTGTCCTTCAATATTTCAAGGTTTTCCATTACAAAAAAGCTATGAAGTGGTTTAGTACAGTCATGTACTAAATTTATGGAAAGTTTATATTATTTTTGTACTATTTTCAATGTGATTGCTCCTTCATTTCTGCATGTAAATATGTTACATTTAAACTTTATAAAATATAAAATAGTGTTTTGTTGTTGGTGGTTTTGTGTAATTTAACACTTTACATTAGAACCTTGCACTGTGTATCAAAATAATTGGATAACATAGAAAAAGAATCTCACAAAATTTTTCATCATATTTCCAATTCCAAATCTCAATGATCGACAGAGAGAGAGAGATGTAGCTTTAGAAAAATAGCCATAAAAGCATGAGTATTTTTGATGTCCTCTTTTCCAGTGGCTTTTCTTCTTCTGCTTTATATGAACTTTTCCAAACTTTTTCTGTGGCTAAAAAAAAGGGTTTTATTTTCTGAAATTTTTTTCTGTTGCAGAGCTTTGTGTTAAAGAAATTTTTGTCTTTTCTTTTTTTTATTTCTCGTTATCCATCACTCTCCTTCCCCATTTCTTGGCTTTTTTTCCACGAAAAAAAAATCTTTGTGTATTGTGAGCAGTTATTCGGGTCAGAGTCTTGTTGTGAATGAAATTTTTCCACCACTGATGAGAGATTCATCGGATACGGATGAAGGCTGTGAAAGTAGTGCAAGTAGTGGACGATTAAGTCCCTATGCATCAGAATATACTGACGAGGATGATGATGAAAATGAGGAATTGCAATTTAAAAATGACAATGATGTCATTTGAAGTGCAAAATTGAATTTCCCATCAAAGAGATTCAGCGTTTATTTCAATTTAAAAAAGAGAGAAAAAATAAACGCAAAATGTGCCACAGATGAAATCTAAAGTACAGGATCAAAGACGAGATTAATTGATATAAATATACAAAACGGAAATGTGATAGAGAAATGTGAAGAAAAAGTCAGTACCTTTAAATTTAGAATTTGTATGTGTATTTAAGAAAAAAAAGCCAAAAAAATGAGCATGAACAAAATATTATCAACCCACAACCGTATAAGATGACAAAATATTTTCGATAGAATATTTATCTTAAGAGATAATTAAGAAAAAAACGTCCAACACAGAGATTGATCCGTAGAAAGAGAGAGAGAGAGAGGGAGGAATAAAATAGTCCGGTAAGCAAAATGTGAGTTATTTGCTAGAATAACAGAATTGCTTCCTCATGTGACTCTCATAAATTATAAAATTAAAGAACCATTTCCCTCATTGCATCGTCATCGTAAATAAAAATCTTGAGCAAAAGGCACGAGAGAATTTAGTTTGATGGCTAAATTGGTTGATGTTGTTTAATTTATGTGAGAAATTTGGAAATATGAATGAAAAATTGCAATTTCACTAACACAACACATTAACACTCTTTTATCACTAATATTTATTCACTTAATTTTTTTCATTTGCATTTGCTTTGTAGACAGACATTATTTTCACAAAATTTTGACTATTTTATGCCTTGCTAATATGCATGACTTTATTTTTTTATTGTTTTATAAATATTTTTAATTGAAATTCTTCTTTAAATTATTGAACTTCAAACTGTTCAACGGCGTATCATTGACTAAAAGTTGATTGGAGTTCTGTAATTGCAAATATTGAATCTCTAATGGGATTTGTGGTTATCACCTAAAAATCTGAAAAAATTATTTTATTGGGGAATAAGTTATCCTATCTAAGAAATTAGTTAAATAACTAATTGAAGTTGTAATTGCTTCATCAGAGCACACTGTGCGGCTAACTTTATGGTGCATATGTGTTGCTCGCATGAAGTATACGGGTAAATGAAAAAATGCCATAAACAACACGTATTCCCCTTGTATTGAATGCGTAGTTTTCCCCTAGGTCAGGTAGGAAAATTGTATATCTTTTAGCCTTTTCCTTGAAGTACAAACCCTTCTGGAGAGAAAATGGAAAGAAACATAAACTTGAAGTTTTCGGTAAATCTTCAATTCTAAAAAATTCTGCTGAAGACATGGACAGCTCAATCATAATAGGTTAAGATTGCGCTTATAAATACGCACAGCTTAATCATAAAACGGTTAAGATTGCGCTTAAAATCACGCACAGCTCGATCATAAAACGGTAAATGCGCTTAAAATCACGCACAGTTCATACATAAAACGCTTAGGAATGCGCATAAAAAAGCGCATTCTTAATTTTTTTATGATTGAGCTGTGCGTGATTTTAAGCGCATTTACCGTTTTATGATTGAGCTGTGCGTGATTTTAAGCGCATTTACCGTTTTATGATTGAGCTGTGCGTGATTTTAAGCGCATTTACCGTTTTATGATTGAGCTGTGCGTGATTTTAAGCGCAATCGCAGTAGTTTTATGATTGAGCTGTGTGAGTTTTCAGCACAATTTTAACCGCTTTATGATTAAATTTGATCAAAAATGTGAATATTGGTCAATGTGGATTGCTAGATATTAGTGGACTATACAATAGCTAATCTACTTACATACATTTGTTAGTAAATTAAATTTTTAATTAAATAATAATCAGTTTTTCTAATAATTGAGAAGAAGATATTTTAGAACAATAGTAAATTGGAGTTTATTTTTATGAGAAAATTTTTCAAGGACATATGTAACAAATTATACTCCTAAACAATTTTAAAAATTTATAATACTAAATAATATTGTCGCGTTGGTAAATTTCAGAAAACATAGTCTTGGGGTAGAATTCCGATGATCGTGGTAGACTTAAAAAAGTATTTGAGCAATTATCTTGCAATCTTTATCCCGGGAATATGCACATTTTTGCGCACGAAAAAATCAAGGAAAATGGCATTATGCACCTAGAGGTGATTGCGTTTGATTAAGTCTAAAAGAGCTGAATTTATAAAAAGGACATTTTGGTTTTTGCCCGGAGTTCTTCAAAAAATTGTTAGAATATTCAAAAATTTTACCTTAATAAAAGAAAGTTTTTTCTAAAAAATAAGTATAAACTGTTTCAAATCAAAAATAAATTCACAAATTGATTTCCAATGATAGGCAAATATGCTTAATTATATGAGCATAATAGCACAATCCCGTCAGGTGCGTAATTCCTGGATCTAGTGTAATTATTATTTGTCTTCGTCAGACCACTTTATTACTGTTTTAAGTTCATACACTCTTTCGATCATATAAATTGTTCTTTGATTATCATATCTTTTTTCTATGTTTCTGTAAACTTCGCCAAAGTTAAATATATATAAAAAAAACATTAGGAAATGTTTTTAAAAAATCCTAGAAGTCGGGTCGGATAAATATTTAAGTAATACCCGAAAATTTGAAGGGTTATATCGGTGATCCGCCCGACCCGCAGAAAATAAAATAAAACCCGCCCGACCCACAAAAAATCTTGCGGGTACCCGCGGGTCGGGTCGGGTATGCAGGGCTCTACGACCTGAGTTATAATTAATAGTAACTTGGCTGGACCATATCTTTGATATTAAATGAAGCAATTTTTTTATGAAATTTTAGTATACATGTATCTGACATCGAGTCCTTCGAAATTCACTGCATTTTATCTATAATGCATTAACCGATTTCAATAAATTTTTTTTCTTTTATTGATCTTCTGTACAAACAATTTAAAATAGAAAATCACTAGTGATAAGCCAGATAAGCTTACGGTAACTGAGATTCTTTATAAACGATCTCGGAGTACTTACAACTCGGGATCCTTGCAACTCGAAACACTTGAAAATTCGATTGTGGTTTGAATTTTAAGGGTAATGGCTCCGGCACACCTTTTAGATCAAGAAAAATTTCATGAAATCAAAATTCACATCCTTTTTTTCCCATGAACTTTGCATATGTCTATCTCGTTCTCTCACACTTCAAATTCGATTGAGCTAAATTGAATTTGAAGTGATGTTTAAAAGAAGAAGAAGAGTGCGAAAGAATGAGATAGACATATTCAAAGCATGCGAGAAAGAAAGAGATTCGAATTTCGATTTAATAATCGAAAAGGTGTACCGGAGCCATAAAGAATCGTGTCGAGCCAATTTTATTCATTTCGACCGACAAGAACAGTTTGCTCGATGCGATTTCTTATTTTGACTTACAAATTGATCTTTTTCTTTTTTTTTAATAACTCACGAGTATTCGTGTATACGTGAATATTTTGCATTACGTAGGAATCGTATTTTTTTTTATGTGAATTCCACCAAGAATGTTCTGCATGAAGAGGATAACATACGTTCACGGTCAGTTGGTTAAAAAGTTTGTAACGAGATGTACTACTTTAGAATTTTTCTGTCAGTTACAGTAATAGGATGTGGTTCAATTACTTCGGTATCGTCACAGGTTTGTCTAAATCTTGTATTTCGAATAAATCAATTCAAATTCTGCGAATACGTAAACTTCGTACTATATTATAGCGAGTTACAACTGTACGGGATCTGCAAAACGACTATGGTGATAAATATCCTTTTGGGACCATCACATCAAGAATTATTGGTGGCAATAATGCTGAGGATTGTCAAATCCCTTATCAAATACGCCTTATTTGTTACGCTGGGGATGTTCGACAGTTTAGATGTGGTGGTAGTATCATTGCAAAAAATTGGGTCTTAACAGCTGGTCATTGTTACAAAGCCGACGAAGTTCTTCTTGACCCAATAAATTATGTTATCGAAGCTGGTTCGGTGATATCAGGACAACCACGACAGAGTTACACTGTAACTAATGAAAATGCATTCTTGCATCCTATGTACAATTTAACAACTTTTTTAGAAAATGATATTGCTTTACTCAAGATGCCGTCGGATTTTGACTTTACAACTTGTCACGTAAACTCTATAAAGATTGTCTCTTACAACTGGACTCCAGCATTTTATGTGGGAAAACGTATGACTGTATCAGGTTTTGGATATACATCAAATACTGGTCCAGTTGCTGAGCATCTACAGTTTACAATCTTAACAGCAATTACGAAAAAAATGTGCGATAGAAGCTACACAGAGGCATTACCTTTATCGTCATTTTGTGTTCAGGATCCAGATCCAGATCAGCCAATAAGCTCTATTTGTTCTGGAGATTCTGGCGGTCCAGCCGTAATGATAGTGAATAACAAGTTGGTACAAATTGGAATAGTGTCTTATGGATCAGATAATGGATGCGATACAGCTCCGCAGGGTTTTGTTAATGTTGCTCTTTTTCATTGTTGGATTTATGAAACGATGCAAATGCACGGAGTATCATTTTGATTAAAATATTATTGCTTTTTGTCTTATGGATATTTCAATAAAAATTGGATTAGTAAAAAGAATGCTTGAAGTTTTATATTAATGAGGTCCGGTCCGGGGAGTTCAGGGTATCGTATGCGGTTTTCGCAGCGTAATAATGTAATGGTTTGAAAAAATCTCAGCACCTAAGCTTATCTGGGCTTATCACTCATTTGTCTATTTTAAATAGTTTTAAATGGTATAAAATACTACACTTTGCATACTTTGCAAAATACTCGAAGTCGTGACTTAAACGCTATATCGTGCATCATTTAGCGTTTACCGGTTAACAAATCGATTTCATCCAAATTTATTAATCACTCAGTTAGAATATCGCCCAAAATATCTTAGGAGTAATACAATTGATTTTCACACAAAAGTTGCTTATCGGTTTATAACCGGTTCATTATAGGTTCATTACCGGTTCATTACCGGTTCATAACCGGTTGAAACCGGTTATATTACCATAAAGAAACTCATAAGTTTATGTAGGCTTGTCACTGTTAATTTTCCATTTTAGTTTCAAAAGCTGAAAGTATACTAATTGCAGTGAAATTAATAATAATAAATTTTAGCTGTCTTACTGTGTTATCACACTTGCACATTAAAATTTTAATATGATTCACATTAATTGTCGCTGGTAAGAGTCCAAATGTGTAATTTGTGTGTTTGAATCATTTTACATTCAAAATTTGATCTATTTGTTGATAAAAATGTAGACTTGGCCCGCAAAATTTGATATAAATTGATTTATAGCATTAATTCGAAAAATTAATGAGATTTTCTCTTTAATTTTTTAATGTGAAAAATATTAATGCTTTAGATAAATTTAAACTTATTTTTGCAGTCCAAGTCCACTTCTTTATCACTAAATAGAAAAATCCCAAATATTAAGTGACTCAAAGACACAAATAGCATATTTGGACGCACACAAGCGACAATTAATGTGAATCACATTAAAATTTTAATGTGCAAGTGTGATAACGCCGTTAAACCTCTTTCCTGTAGACTTTAGGTTTAGACTTACAATAGTCCAAAATATCCAGCTTCCACCCCCTCTCCCCCATAGAGACCACTTTTCTCAACAAATCTTCGCGTTTTAGACGATTTATGACAGATTTCGTCACGCTGTTTGTCCGTCTGTTCGCCTGTCCGTCCGATCGTCGCCAGCTCTAGAGGCCAAACAGTAAGAGATAGCAACTTGGGACCTTCGGGGGACCCCCCATAAGTCGACCCAAGGATCGTTAACATGCCCCTCATTTTTCCCCCACCCCTCCCCTTCCCCTCCAAAACCATGTTTTTTGGGATTGCTTGAAAACGCGTCGTGCGATTATTTTCATTTTTGAATATGTTTTTGAGATTACCCAGGCGGACATTTCGCACTTAGACTAAAATACCGTTGAATCATTCCTAATAACGGTTTTTTTAAGGTCAAAGGTAAAAAAGGCAGTAGAGAGTGCATTTATCAAGCGAATGGGTCATGTTTAGGCTAAATGGAAAAGTCTTGGAATTTCCTATAATACTGAACGGATTCTAATCGGTTTTGAATCGGTAGTGAACCGGTTCATAACCGAAAAATAATTTTTATACGAAATTCAATTAAATAACTCCTGAGGTGTATTTTGGGAAATATTTTGATTGATTTATAAGTCGGCTTAAATCGGTTGTGAACCGGTAATAAACCGGTTATTTACCGATAAGTAATTTTTGTTCAAATATAATTTTTATTGCTCTTTATCCAAACTGTTTTGTGGAATCTATTAAGTGATTTATGAATCGATTTAAATAGGTTGAGTACCGGTAAACGGTAAATGATGCGAAAGTACTTTTGAGGTATATCATCTAAGTCATGAGTTCAAGCATTTCACAAAGCCTGGGACGCTTTGCCACTCTTTTTTTAGAGATTACCCAGGCGGATATTTCGTTCTTATGCGAAAATACCATTGAATCATTTGTGAAGCTCAGAATGAAAAACGAACATATCCTATGCTTTAACCATAGGATTCTATCTATCTATCTATTTATATGTTCATATTTCATTCTTTCAAAGGTTAAAAATGCTCTAGACAGACTATTTCTCATCCAAATGGTATTATGTTTGGGCTCGTTGGAAAGGTCTTAACATTTTCGGTAATATTGAACCAACTGTACCAATTCCAATTGATTCTGAACCGGTAATGACCGGTTTATAAACGATAAATAATTTTTATTCGAAATTCAATTTATATTACTCTTAAGGTGTATTTTGGGCAATATTTTGAGTAGTTTATGTTTTAGTTCTAATCGGTTCTGGACCGGTAATGAACCGATTATGAACCGATAAGTAATTTTTGTTCGAAAATTAATTTTATTACTCTTAAAACTATTTTGGGGGATCTTTTAAGTGATTCATGGAATGGTTTAAATTCGTTGAGAACCGGTAAACAGTAAATGATGCGAAAGTACTTTTGATGTATAGGGGAAAGTACTCTCCCTTCGAACGTTCATGCCTTCGAATAATGTGAATTTATTTTACTTTTCCTAAAGAGAGTTACACGATAATTCAACTTCAGCATATCGTTGAAAGTTAATATAAGCATATAAGCACCGAAGTCCTAAGTTTGAAATGCAATATTTTTAATTCGTATTGATATTTTTTGTTACTCCCTTTTCGGAAAGGTTGCGTGGAATCTTGAAAACTAGTTTATCATCTTTGTTTTCTTTAAATCGTTTCCTAAAATATTGAAAAATTAATTAAAATATGGGCATTGCTTTGGGTAGTATTCCGGCCACTTTGAGTGAATTACCGGCCACCTTTTTTCTGACCACCTTTTGTGACGCAACACGCAACGGATAGAAAATTTCAAAACGTCAAATGGAACGAGTTTAATATTTAGTTTAATACGTTTATATGACCCACAAGCCCTGAGATCTTCCGTGTAATTTGTCCTGAAGACCTGAAGAGCAGAATCTCAAATTTACGCGCAGATTCCCGTAGCAATTTGCCCTTCCTGAACTCTTCCAAGGTCTTTTCCACATCATCTTTTTTATAGAAGCGATGGTTTTTTTCTGGACATTGTAGAACTCAAAAATTGAAAAAAAAAAAACAAAATGAATAAGAAATTTAGGAAAGGAAAAGATGTTGCCGGAATAGGCAACACTACCTCACCGGAGAGACGCTCACAAAGTATATACTTTTTTACGCGAAATACAGGATCTAGCTGGGAAATTTCAGCCGAAATTTAAAGATTGTTGATTCACTATTAACATAAACAGAAACAATCTTTAATGAAAACTAATCAATTTTCATGAAAAACACTGAAAGAAAACCTTTTGCACTTCACCACAAATCGTAAGACTGCTAGAAACACAATCGATCTGTTACATTTTTTGTAAGACTTTCCACACTGAGTTTTTACAAGGCAATTTAAATTCAAATTAGGGTAAGTGTGCCAAATTCCGGCCAGCTTGCAATTCCGGCTACCTTTTTTGTTCCTCGAATTTCCATGAACTTTTAGATTTTACATACTCTAGAGATTATACAATGCAAAAGAATAACAAAAAATGTAACTTCGACAAAGGAGATGACGTGAAAAAGACATTGGAAGAATTCTCTAAGGGCAAAAAACTATGAGAATGAAGGTGGCCGAAATAGGGCACCAAAGCTATGTCTACATTTTTATTCATTTTAAAATGTATTAAGAATGATTTTAGAGTAAATAAAGACGATAAACGGTTTACAAGGTTCCAAGCAACACTCCTTAAGAAGGAATTAAATTGTATGCAACTATGCCGAAATTTGGCACACTTACCCTACACCTAAAATTTAACGGGCTTTGTGTTAATACATCCTAAAATGAATAAATATTTACACACGGCTCTTCGTTATCCGGGTGACAGATGCCAAACACTGGCGGTTGATGTATTCAAAATTATTTTTACTAAACATGAAATTTCTCCAGAGTGAATTAAAGTATTTATTATCATTGTATCGAAGTTTTTAATACATAATTGTGATAAAAAATGAAACATAAGTACACCACAAGGGAAATTCTCTTGTTCTTTGTCAGACAGAAAATAAATTCACACAGCATAAAATAGAAAAACCGTTGATCATTCAAAAAACCTTAATGTCATTTTGTCCCCCAGTCAGCCGGATAACGAAGAGCCGAGTGTATAAAGGCGTCTACACATTGGGAGCAATTTTCGTCAAAAATTGCGTTTTTGAGAGAAATTTGACGTTTCCCCCTACAACGCTGCAAGGAATTTCCTTCAAAAAAGCAATTTTGGACAGAAATTGCTCCCAATGTGTAGAGGCCATAAAAGCAAAATTAATTCATTGACTATTCGAAGATTACATTACATTATTTTAATTCATTTATTTACTCGGACGAAATTACACTCAAAGTGGCCGAAATTAGAAGCTGGCCGAAATTTGGCACACTTACCCTAAATCCAAATTGAATTTCTTGTGATGTTTTCGAGAAGAAGAAGAATGCGAAAGAGATGGACATATGCATTATATTTGACAAAGAAAGGGATGGAGATTTTGGTTTTAATGAAATTTTGTTTATCTAAAAAATGTGCCGAAGCTATGTGCAACGTGCAACATTGAATTTTGACTCAATCTAATTTTATGCAATGATATGCCTCTTTCATAAATAAAGGCAAAAAACAAACGAGCAGTAAAAAATTCTAAATGGGCAGTAAAAAATTAAAAATGAGCAGTAAAATATCTAATTATGGTCAGTAAAAAAATTAAATCTTTACAAAAATGGTCCTAATTTATATATTTAACATTCAAAATAGTTCCATATAAACTGAAAAGCCCTTTATTTTCCCTTTGCCAAAATTTGGACGATAATATCAGTGTTTCAAATTTTTTGTTACTGATCAATTTTAACTTTTTACTGCTCATTTATTCAATGCCATAAATAAATTCATTTAAAGATATATATTGTACCAGGGAAACATGGTTAAAAATGCAATCCTTTTTTTCCTGTACAGATACTGCAGATTGGCTGACATTGTGGATCAATTGTTCCCACCAATAAAAGACGATGATTTCCAATCTGATGAATATTCAACTTTCCGCTATTGGCGTGAACCCTTGCCGGACATTAGTTTCCTGGACATTTCCGAGGTAGCTGGAGTTCCGGGAGCTGCTGCTGCTGCTACTGTCCCCGCAGCTGGAATTGTTTCTGCGGTGGACAATGGTCCAATAGTTGCTGAATAGATTTAACTCACTTTTGCAAGTTTTTGCAGAGCCTCCAAGTGGACGGTTTCTATTGGCCAATTTTTTTCTGTTTTATTTTATTGTGAATTATGTTAGTTTTTTTGTAATGAATTAGTCTCATTTTGTGATACTTTATGAGGTTTAAGTAGAGCATCCTTTGGAGGACATGCAGCCCTGCAAATCCAATAGCTTCTTATTCCCAGTAAAAAAAAAATCATAAACAATTGACAGTGGTTGTTTTTGGTGTTGCAGAAGTTATTTGGTTTTTTATTTATGAATTTTTTGGAAGGAGGGGGAAGGGTTAATTGGGTTTCCGGATAATTTTTTGTGACACCATGAAGGATGAACTGTCAAAAATATATATTTATGATCTCTCTGTGAAATTTCTATTGGGCTTTTACGAGATAAAATGCTAGTTCTCCCAGGAATTAAAAAAAAAAACGGGAGTGATAAAAAAATCCATTAGATTTATTGAATATTTAAACAAGAACATTATGCATAGAGCAAAACACTTCTTAAACTGGCTTGCAGCTAAAGAATTAAAAAGGAAAAAAAATGAATTTAATCACGCAGTGTCAGAGAAATTGAAAAAATAATGCTTCTTAGTTGGATTTGAGATAATAAAGGAAAGAGTCAAGTCCATTTGGGGGTTTTTCTTTATTCGGATTCTTCATTGTCCATGGGAGTGTCGAGGGTCTTGTCCATTTCATCGTCAGCTCCATTGCCACTGTCGCTGGTATCGGTATCTTCCACGAGACCCTCGAAGCCGGCCTTCTTGGACCAGAGGCACTTAATGAGGAGCCTGAAGGTGGCAATGGGCATATTGCAGAGCTTGAGGATCTTGGCCTGTTCGGGCGTGAGGCACGATCCAGCTTCACAGACTCGGTATTCTTTGTACAGAGACACCACGCCACGTTCCAGCTTCGTGGGCAGTCCCAGTTTCCGCAGATGGGGCTCTATGGCATGTGAAAATTCCTCACAGGGTCCAGCTGGAAGGACAATAGCCTCCTTGCACTCATGGCCACTCCGAGCATACTCCAACGCTGAGTAGTCTTTGAACCAATCCAGAACGATATCCTTCGCGTGATCTGTGAAAAGCAACCCACACTGACCATTCAGGCGCACTGCCAACTTGTGCAAATCCTCCCCGATGTTCTCTGCCATCTCCTTGGCAGACTCATTGAGACCCAGCTGCATAATTCTGTTCTTCCCGAAGAAGAATCTCGAATCCTTCCACTTTGTCCGCAGCTCCTTCAGCAGCGTATTCCGCATATTGTGCACGGAAAATACATAGATATGTGTGTATTTGGACACGCAGAATTTGATATCCTCAACGATATGCTGCTTCCATGCCAATCCTTTCCGATCTGTCTTGGTCAGGGAAACTGCAACACGAAAAAATGTTCAATTAAACTCTGTGCAAATTTCCCAGAAAACCACCAAGTTTTACTCACTTTTCTGATCCCTTTTCGACTTGGGCATTGTCTGTGACTATTTCTATCTGCAATCAATTAAATTCTCCAAGAAAACCCCTGTTTTTCTATACGTTTCTCCCAAACACGTGCAACTGATTGTTTTTATCGTGCAAATTTTGACATTTCGACACCTTTTTAGCAAAGATTCCCACCGCCTACTACCGCATTTTCCATCAAAGGAAAAAAAACTTCCGAAAATTGTAGTAGTAGAACAAGCGCACATTGCGCCATCACAGTAGTAGTTTCGGACTTTCGAAAGACTTCAATTCGCCGAGGTGCATCGAGATTGAGATAGTGTGTAGATTGTGCCATTTATTCTGTGCTGTTTCTTCATCCCTTCTCACAAAAAGTAAGTAAACATGTTGCTAATGTTTCTCTGCACCCAGTGCCAATGGAATTTTGGGAAAATTCCCCGTAAATTTGGGTGAAAAGTGAATTTTTCTTTTGTGACGCATTGAGGAGTGTCCGGGCGGCCATCTTTCCCATATTAATTTCGTACCTCACATATCCAATACACTAACACCACCATGGACACACACACAATCACCAACCATGTAGCATGCTGTAGCCGCCCCACACAAGAAAAAAAAAAAAGAATCTCGTAGTATAGATATGTTTAGTACGGAAATATTTGGAGGCCGCCGGAATACCATTGAAATTATCCAATATTGCGGCGCACATGCATATCGCGGTGGCACCATTGGGAAATCCAGTGACTTCACCCACAAGTGCACTACCGGTCAGGGAAATACGATGTTTCCTGCGGAAAAGAAGCATACTGCGATTCATCCAGGCCCAGGGAAAGTTTTATCTTGTACTCTCGCGACGGCGACACTATCCGCCAAGAAGATATTCCGTAGATAGTTGTGTGTGTGCGGGAGATTTAAAGCTCTCTATAGTGAGAAATTGGAGGCGCCTCTGGAAGACGTTCTCCGGAAGAAGGCGCGCTCGAGTCGCCCACCCCAAAGTGGATTAAATCTTACTGACCCTCGACCATTGAGGGGTTTCTCTGGCGGGGCTGGTGCTCTCTGTGGGGTTGCATTAACGTAAGGTTACTCGATGGACTGAATGATGTATGCCTGGCGAGGAGTTGCCTACTTGACGCGCAACTCCGTAATCGTGGAAAGAGTAAAGCCCCCAGATACGCAGAAAGCTTATGGCGCGTCTGATTCTTATGTTGACTATACCTAATTCCAATTCTCTCAACTAAGTAGGCGTATATTAGTTTCTTTTTGAATCGATTTGTATTCACCTGCAGCATATGCTGCATCTTAAGCACATGCGACTTTTTCACCCCTAGCGGTGATTAAATTAACTTCAAACGTTCTAAAAAGTTACTGATCAATGAAGTCAATAGATAAACCCCCAAAGGAATACACAATTCAATTATTTAGGATTAAAAAAAATCTAAAAAGCCGACTTTTATTTGGAATAAACATTCTATTTTGGTCAGTAAATGACGATAAATTGATCATAAATCACTTTAAATACATATCTGAGACGTCAGGAATTGCTCACAACTTCTTAATATTAGCTGAGTTACATTTACCAAGAATATTTCGCTATTTTCTTTCTTCAAACACCGAGAAAAACTAGGATGGTAAAATTTACCATTCTCCATACAAAATTCTAATCGCCGGATAGTAAAAAAGTCACCCAGCAAACGCGATATTAAATCGGACTGTCAAAAATTGTAGAATATAGGGGAAAGGCTCATAATTTTGTCCAGTTTCTTATTTTGGACACTTTGAGGATAAAATTGGACACTAAAAATAAATTGATTAAAATTATGGATTTTTATTCCAATATTTGATGAATAAAGAGTTTTATCTAAATATTTGTTCTTTTTGGAAGGTTTTAACACTAAAAATGTTAAATTTTGAATATGATTTAAGTTAAAACTGCTTTGTTGAAAATTCAGTGTGAGCAATTGCTTACGAGAAATATGACAACTTCGTGTTTACTTCACTCTTATTTAGCTGTGGTGAACTACTAACAGCTTTCCTCGCTGTTTTACAGTGATATTATTAAATATTCATTGTATATTGTGTTGATTCACGTTAGTAGTGATTTGTACATTTGACCTGAAGTGAGATTTGCCTTGTGAATTACGTTTTTCGCGTGAAAAATGGGAAATTTTTTAAGACATTCACCAGTGAGGTGATACTCCTTATTTTGGACAGATGTTTTTCTCACGAAATTTCGTGAAGTTTTAGCTTTTGTGATGACTAGGTTGGAAAAATGCCTGGAGAAACAAAAGAGCATCATCTTTATGAAAGAGATGTAGTGAGAAAAGCCTTAAAAGGTTCCCGGAAAGGCCAGGGAATGAGCGAATCCGCGAGTACTTGGAGTACCGAAGTCAACTCACTTTAATGAATGATATGGAAAGTTTCCAGGCTTCTTGTGGCATTCTACGCTACGGTTCCCTTACATGAACAGGAAGAGGACTTGGTAAGATTGGTTCTTGACATGGAGAACAATGGGCATCCTGTTGAGGCGGATTAGCTGTCCAAATTTACAGCCATGTTGTCCAAATTAATAACCAAGTTGTCCAAAATAAAAGCCAAATTCACCTCTACATATCACTTCATTTTTAAACGTATTAAAACTAATTTTAGTAAAAATAAGACGATAAATAGCTTGCTAAGTTTCTAAACAATCCTTCTGAAAAGAGAGTAACAAAAAAAGTCAATTAGTATTGAAAATATCGCACTTCAAACTTGGAACATCGATGCTTATAAGCAGACTGGATAAAATTATGAGCCTTTACCCTATTGTATGGATAGTAAATTCTAATAGCCGGATGGTAAATTCTAATATCCCGGATATTAGATTTTACTAGACGGATGGTAAATTTTACTGGCAGGATAGTAAATTTTACTAGCCGGATATTAGAATGAAAAATGTCGGAAAAATTTATTTTTCCCTATTTTCATTAATTTTTGGCCATTGCTTGAGGGCTTGGGGCCCTTCCCTGGATGACAATCTCTGTATTTCAAGCCATTTTGGTGCGTGAAAATTTTTTTCCAACATTGACGACTGCGCCGAGATTTGAACACGCGACCTTTGTGACGACAGTCCAGCATCTTCCAGCTGCACTACGAATTTCTATAATGTATTCAAAACTTTTTGGGAACCGTTGCATCGGCACACACGATATTCCAAAATGACATTCTAACAGCAGGATGGCAAATTTTACTGGCTTGGATAGTAATTTCAATCCAAATTACTATCCTCCGTTAAAATTTACTGTCTTCCAGTTACATTCTAATATTTAATATGCGGCCAGTAAAATGTACTACCCGGATATTAGAATCTAAGAGAGGTCAAGGTAAATTATAAAGGAGGATAGTAGATTTTACCATCCGGCTATTAGAATTTACTATTCATAGGATAGTATATTTTAAAATGTCAAGATGGTAGATTCTAAAGGAAAGTTTCTATGGAGGATGGTATTTTCTACTATCTTTTGAGGTAGTAGAATTTAAAGACATGATTTGTAGAAAATACCATCCAAATTTTTCTCGGTGAACATTTATAATTTAAAAAATGTGAAGTTTGAAGTAAAATTCGCTGGCTACATTACTTTTAGGGGAGGCTTGATGTAGTGGAGACCGGGCCAGATCAGCTAGGAAATGAAATTTCGTCAGCTCTATAAGTCTATTGAACGTCTACTTACAATAGGGGACACTGGGGTAAAATTAGTCACAGATGGTATTAGATATTGGGATGCTATGTTTGTTTTACAAGGAATATTGAGGAAACCAGATTGTATCGAAGTAAACATTTCCCTTTCTATTCTTTAAAATATTTATAAACCTGATACTAACGCTTTTTTTGTGAATTGTACCTAATGAAACATTTAATTTACTGACTAATTTTGCCCCAGTTCCACTAGTAGCGGAGACCGGGGAGGTTTGGGACAGGGGTAGTGTGGGACAAGACGATTTTTTTAAAAATATTTTTTGCATTAAATGGGATTTAACCACTACACAGTAAAAAAATTAACACTATTTTAGTGTGTAATCGTAATCTTTCACACTACTATTATAGTGTTAAATTTGGAAAAAAATGTTTAATTTAAAATTGTTTAATTTATAGTTGTTTAATTTATAGTTGTTGAATTTCAAGTTGTTGAATTTAAAAATGGTTGAATTTCTATGTGTAAACTTAAAAATTGTTGAATTTTCATTTCATTTCGTTTATTATAGATTTTTTTGTCTTTTGATACATTTCTAATGTTTTTCCTATACTCGGGATCCTCCCTAATGAGAGATAATTACATTTGATGCTCGGATCTTCATGATATACTTTTTATGCATGTAAATATTTGATGTTCTATATGACTTTTGCCCAATGAAAAGCATCTCGACTGAAGTATATGTCTTAAATGGAAATTCAACAATTTTTACACCACTTTTGTTTAAAAAATCAACAACTTTCGTTGAAATACACAGGGCTTCACACTATAATAGTGTGAAAAATTATGATCAAACTATAATAGTGTTAATTTTTGATATCCTCAGTTTTATTGTTTAAATTCTATGAACACTTTTTTTTTTAAATTGATAAAAATAGTATATTTTGATTTCTCAGTTTTGCAATTTGTATTTTATATCAGCGATATGTAATCAAAACCTTTTTATCTCATTAGCTAGCAGTATAATCTGGGAACATATTTTTATAAAAGTTTCAGAGAATGTACGCTCTTGTTTTTTACTTAAAGGTTTTAAATACCAAAACTACACGCGGGGATGTTTGGGACATCTGAAGGGGATGAATGGGACGTTGATTTTCGACAGGTAGCGTGCAATTTTTTATTGTTAAAATGGAGAGTAATGCCCAGTTTCTACTGGAAATCTCCCTATTGTGCAAACTTTACCAGTGGAGCTAATGTCTCTAACTACAGAGACAATTAAACCATCAATGTCTTGGGAATCAATAATTTCTTCTCCAGAGAATATTCGACCTTTGCCCAATTCCGTTAAAAACTATTTTCTCGAAAATTTCTCGAGCAATATCCTCTACAATTCTCACAAGTTCTCCAGAAGAGGCAAGGCGAAAGCTTATTCAGAGAAATAAGGAAAAAACAGGTACCATGTAGTTGTCGTAAAATCAAACAGGCAATGAGTTCAAAACTAAAAGTTGCAAGAAAATCTACTTGCCCGAGGAATTTGATGATCATGATTGCAATACTTAGAGTAAAAAAGCAAAGAGAGGTAGATGGAAAATAATAAGAAAATACTTTAAAAACTGATTGACAATAATTGACTCTACTGTACAAATTAAATTGGTATTAATTTCTAAGTATAAAAAAAAGATTAAACGTTTTTATTTCGATTAGAAATATTTTTAATCTAGTACTTAAAATTACTTAACGTGCTTCAATAATGCAAATTATGCGAGAAAAAACGCGTCCCAAACATCCCCTTTTGCGTTCCACACTGCCCCACATCGGGGAGGTTTGGGACAAAGCGTCAAGTTAAATATTTTATCTTCTTCAAGAAAACTCGGTTGTTTTTCAAGTTCTATTGAATACTTTTTATAAAGTCAATACCCATAAGGCCCATAAGTATCCTATAGACCGCATTAAATTGTAATGCACTGTCGTGATATTTTGGATTATTGTCTCAAAGTCAAAACATGAAAAAGTGTCCCAAATTTCCCCGGTCTCCCCTATAAAAAGTTAGTATCATTGGATGCAGAAACCTTAAATCTACATTCCAAAAAAATATATTGAGTTACTGTTGCAAAAGTTATGAGAAAAAACTGAAAATCACTCGGCACAATTATCGAACTTTTTGATTATAATTTTACTGTATAGTAAGTTTAAAAAATAGCATTAACCATAAGACATTCAATGTTTTAGTTTTAGAATTTGAAAGTAATATAATTTGCAGTAAAATTAATAGAAATCAATATTAGCTGTCAAACTTTAAATCTCTCTCCTGAAAAGTAGTATTTTTGACATGCAATAGCTTTCTTTGGAGCCGGCGACTGTTCCTTGGCTTATAATTTATGGAAAACATATTTGAATCGATATGATAAATATTTCATAAACAGGGAGGGAGTTAATTACTCTGAATAAACAGTAGTTTTCTCAATATTCTTCTTAATGCCTCCGGGTACACCTTCAGTAATTATAATCAATACTTATAATTATAATTATATAATTATAATAAAATAATAATCAGTAAAATTTCATGAAATCAAAATTCGCGTCTCTTTCTTTCTCAAGAGATTTGTATAAGTACGTTTCATTCTTTCCGACTCAAAATTGGGCTGAACTAATTTTAATTTGGTGTGATGCTCAAAAGAAGAAGAGTGCGAAAGAATAGGATAGGCATATGCAGAATATTTGAGAAAGAAACGGATGTGAATTTTGTCATTATGAAATTTTCCTGATCTAAAAGGTATACCGGGCCAAAGGAAAGCAATATCCCACTGTCAAATTCTATCTGTGGTTAATTTTGCCCCAGTCTCTCTTATATCAATTGAAGGATTTGCAGAATAATCGATTTTTAATTCTTTCACTGTTTCATGTTTAAAGAAAAGTTAATTTAATCATCTTTTAATAGAAAAATAAAGCCCAACAAATTTTCTTTATAGATATTAAAATAGATTTTTTTTATAATCAAGATTTTTTGCTGTAGGGGAGATTGAGGCAGAATGAGCTAGTCAATGAAATTTTTCTTTGGGTATATTTAGTACAAAAAAAAAGTAACAGACTGATAAATATTTCAACGAATAAGGACGGAATTAATTACTCTGAATAAATAGTAGTTTGTTCAATATTCTTTCTAGAAAAACTATAACAAACCACTGTTTAATTCTATCTCTGTTACGCCTACTAAAGTAAAAATCAGATGTTGGCATAAAATGACGCACGCTTAATATTTATGCCACACTCTAACCATCATTTGCTTTGCGATTAAGGGCAGAATCACATTGACAGTAAAATGCTCACCGTCACCGTCAAAGGCCTCACCGTATTTTGTTGATTTACGTATTTTCATTGCAATTCTTACGCAAATTTTCCATTACGATATTACCTTGTTTCATACTCGGTGGCACTAGGTGAAAATAGTATAAAAAAATTGAATAAATAAAGCGGAAATGCGATAAACGGTAAGCAAAACAAAAAACTGTAGGATTTTTTTGCTGCAGTTTTTCGTACAGTTTTTTTGCTCACCGTTTATCGCATTTTCGTCAATTTCTTCATTTTTCTTATATTATTTTCACCTAGTGCCACCGTGTTTGAGATAACGTAACACGGTAAATTGAGAATTTGCGTAAAAATTGCAATGAAAACGCGTAAATCAACGAAATACGGTGAGGGCTTTGACGGTGACGGTGAGCATTTTACTGTCAATGTGATTCTGCCCTAATACGGGCTGTTGACTTAATGTTTCACCGTGTGGTTTAATTTTCCTAATTTCATATTAAAAAAAAAGAGAATTAAAAAAAAAATTACTTGTGATTGGTTATTAAGGGTAAATGATCGATTAGATTTTGAAACGCTATTAAAATTCTTGTTTACTTAGGACTTTGAGACCCTCGAGAGCTGAACTAAACCTGCAGTCTGAGAGCCGTCTAAGTGACAATCATACTAAGCTGCTTCTTGGCTAAATCGATCTTCAGACTAGAGGTTCAGCCATGTTCCCGAAGGTCTTAAAATCCAAAATAGCAGTCAATTTTACTAGTTTTTCCAAATTTAATCAATTGCTCTTGTTTATGCAATCGTAAGTTATTTTTATGTTCAAAAAAACTCGAATTGTAAGAAGGTAGAAAATTAAAGCCATGTGGCTAAACCTTAGGTCTGAAACCCGCATAATCCTCAGATTTGTATAAGTCCCAAGAAGACTAAAAGGTGTGTCAATTCTTAGATAAACTTATCTTAAAGATTAAAATTAAAAGTCTGTTATTTTGCAATGCTAGTCTTTATTTTAAACTTTTTTTTATATATTAAAAGTTTATTTCAATATTTCTTATATTTAATATTGGCTTAAAGCAGGGCTGAGTAAGCGCGAAAAATGATTTGGTGTTGCCTGATGCGGAAAAATTTGAAATGCATTTTAAATAATTATGAAAAATAAGAAAAGAAAAAACAACTAGTTATTGGGTAAAGGATTTTTGAAAGATAAATACGAAAGACAATTTTATATTATCGGGAAACTAAGAAGGATAGCACAAATTTCGGTTTTGCAGTATGCACTGAATGCAGTCAAGTATATCTAAACTTAATGTAAAAAATATGAAATAGTCTGGATAAAAATTACTACAAGAAAAAAACTGTTAAGTTTATTTTAATATAAAGTGCGCGTTATTGTATGCATCTTTTTCAAATGTTTTCTGCAATTCTCTTTTATTTAGTATTTGCAAAATTTTCGAATTATTATCCGTCTGACCCCTTAGAATTAAGACATTTAACAATTAGTTACTTGTACAATGAATATTCGTACTCGGAAGATTTTTTTTATTTTAACCTTAAATTTCCTTTAAATTACCGTAGATACGGGTGACTTTAAACCTCCGTCCCTCTGTTCGTAAGCTTTTCATTAATTTTGGCACTTAAGGATGGTCTCTATCGTTCCGATCTACCATGTCTGATCGATGAAGACCATTCTTACATAATTAGAATTATAGAAAAGTTTGCGAACAATAGGGGGGAAAAAGTCACCCGCATTTACGGTAAGTTTCCATTTGATTTAAATTTAGGCAAGAAAAACCTAGAAATTACTTTCTGTCTAGTAGACATTTTTGAAATACGATATTTAATTTTGATAATTTATTAACAAAAAGTATTCAAATTACTATCCTGGGAATAATCTATTCTAAAAAAATTTAGAAGTTCAAAAGTTTGGTGGAAATTTAAAAAAAATAAATTGGGCGGTAAGACCACTGTGACCTCGACTGTCACAGCTGTGAGCTCGGATCCAATTCAATGCAAAAGATTGAATCATCTGAAGGGATATTTTTCACGATTTATTGTATAGGTATGGGCTTAGCGAGGTTAGGCAAGATAATTTAGAGTTGCCAGTGAAGTCAAGTACACATTTTCTGATTCAGTACGATTTTAAGCGAATTCATCCCCGGTTACAAGTTCCTCAGTCCTAGTTTTGAAATTGAAAATGACTTTAAGAACATTGTCATTTCAATTACTACAGTAGACTCTCACTCAATCGGCTCTTTTTCAATAGGGCGAAAAATTTTGTTGACAATTTTCACGTTTAATTATGAAGCTAATTCGCTCAAATTCGCTGTAGTTCTTCCTATTTTATCGTGATTTGACGCTTTGACGCTTAATTCTATCGCTAAACCGGATGACATTTTGCCCCATATTCCCGATTGAGAGAGAGTCTACTGTATGATGTTATTTTGTGTTTTTAGTGCAGATAACTTAAGAAATTTATAGTTCTAAATAGCGGAATAGGGGAAAGTCGGGTTATATTGAAAACGCTATTTTTTCGCAAATTTCCAAAAGAAGTTGAATCTAGCCATAATATAATTAAGTTTCACAATTGTTTTTTAATTATATTTCTAAATTTATATTATGTCAAAGCACAGCTTCTTTTAAAAATTATATGAAAACGCAACGTTTTCAATGTATCCCCTGATCAAAGTAGACCCATTTCCACCTACTAATTATATTTTGTCGGGGAATTTAAATATTTTATGCTTAATTATTTATCTCAGAACTGAAGGGAGTTAATTGAAAACTAATTTTATAAATATCTAATAAAATATTTTAATTGTGAACATGATAAGTCTCAAATAAAAGATTTGTCTTGAAGTTTTCCGAAAGTTGGAAGTAGTAATTTTAAAGATAGATCGAAATAAATCTACTATTTTCATATTTCTATTTTAAAATCAACTGATTAATTTTTAAAAAAGAATTAATGACTCACTGAAAAAATTCTTATCGCGGATTATAAATCTATTTTTAATTCTCCGTTGCACTGCTGAATTGTACTGCCAGTCGTAAAGTATCAGCTTAATTCCTCATTTACGGCACATGATTTCTCATTTATTATCTATGCATTATTTTAACCCTTTTAAGACGAATTTGATCATTATGTTGTTGGTCCATAAGATAATTTTTTTTTCATTAATCATTTAACTAACTTTTATTATATTCATACAAAAGAAAACTGTGACTCGTCTTCATACCTCAGAAAAATAGTATTTAGCGAATTCTAGAATAGTTCAGGTTCAGGAAGTTATGATAGTTTCTCTGACTTCCGTATTGGAAAATGATAGAATCAAATGGAAAATTCCGAATTTTAAAATGATCAAAGTTAGAACACTCTACTTTCCAAATTGTAACCCTTCAACTGTTGCAGGTCTTATCACTTGTCAATCTAATAGAAGTCAGCTTTTTTTTTAATTCCAGGAAAATGATCTGTAGATTATGTATACAATTTTAATTGTAAACAGGAAAAGTACGTATATCTTTTTCAAATATTCATAAATAGATTCCATATATTGTCCTGAATATTGAAAGAGTTTTGGAAACGATTTTTTTTAACGGTCTAAGAAATTTTCTTTTTTGAAAGAAAAACTTAGCGGTGAATACTGAAAGCGGTGAAGACTGAAAGTAACTCGTTTTAAGAGTTAAAATAACTCGTTTCAAGAGTTGCAAAAAAAATCTTTTTTAGGGTTAAAATAACTCTTAAATCTCAAAATGAATATATTTTCCAATTTTATTTATTTTTTCATTTTCTTTATTAATATTTTCTTGTCCTCAAGTTACCTATGTTTCCAGCGAAATATCACGTATGATGCACGCACATGTCTTCATGAAACACTGTTAGTCATATTTCTAGTTAATGTTCCTTATTAACTTTGTCACATGAAAATTTTCTTTACTGAAGTATATTCTTAAAATGAAAACACTTAAGCATATACTTCAGTCGAGATGAAATTTTATATCGAAAAAAGTAATAATTACATCGATATCGGACGAATTAATTCAACTCGAATGAAGAGTTGTTTCAACTCTATTTTCTAAAATTTACAACGAAAAAGAGTAATAATTACATGGATATTCATAAAGCTAATTCAACTCTACCATAGAGCTGTTTTAACTTTTTAGGTTTTTTTTTAGTGGAATATATTAGGGGATTAAAAAATTTTCCCATCCGTCCGTCCGTTTTTAGGACCAAGAAAATTTTATAGAACTTGAAAGTAAGATAAAGTACTATTTGTAAATTGATTCAAAAGTTTTAGAATCACAGATTGAAGAGTAGAAATACGTTGAAATGTCGTAAAAATCCTGACCTCATCGATTTACTTTGATTTGCGCACTATGTACAGAGATCATTGGTACAATTTTGAGGTAATAATCACAGTATTTATGATAAAGAAGCTAATAAATGTTAATTTTTTGTTGAAAACCGAATAAGAAAGGTTTAAATATGAGATGAAAATAAAATTTCATGACGTTTTCACAGTTCATTGGTTTTATATATACACTTATTAGAAGATTTTAGACTTGCAAATGTTGTTTGGCATTTCCGGGAAAGATATTGACATTGGTGATTACGTACACATTTGTGTTTCTTTTTTTATGTTAAAAATTTTCGGAAAAGGATTTCTTGTTTTTGGAGAAGGAAAAGGATTGTCTTGTAACTTTATTTATTTTTTCAATAATGGCAATAGCTGCGGACTATCGTTAATACTTTGAGCTAAATCACCTCACATTTGTAGTCAATCTCTTCGGCATGGCGTGTGGCTCCCTTCGGGGCCGATCCACGGAGGCCACCGCGGCTGTCGCACTCAAAATCGACATCGTCGTCGTCGCCGTTGTCATGGATTCAACGGAGAGATTGAGAGAGCAAGAGAGACTGTGTGAAAATTTAGAAATTCCCAACGTTCCTCTATTAATAGATCCCACTTTGATTGACTCATTTTTATTTTTATAGGAAGAACAAAAAATTAAAAAAAAAGAAGTCAAGAGAAGAGTGGTTAAAAAAAATGTGTGATGGTATAAAAATCACCTCATTTTCTTCCTTGCAATTTTTCATCGCGAAATTCGCCTCACTTCATCTTGTGCACCTTTTTGAGGAGACTACCTACTCCACGTTCAATAATCGTAGCACGTAGTGTGAGAAAATTTCTCTTTGGGCAGCAAAAGAAAAATGTGAGTCATCAGACGAGCATTTCAAATTGCCACCTCCGTCAAAGACGTTGCATTGGGAGTCTTCTTTCACATTTTACATCTTTTGCTTGCAATATATTGCGTCTAATTGGGCGTTATCCGGTTTCTTTTTCTTTTACTGGCTTGATGATAACCAATTTTCCACCTGTGAGTGTAGACATCGGGTTAAAGAGCCTTCTACTTTGGAAATGGAAAGGCAAAATACTTTACTAATTGCTATGTATCTTTGCCGTTTAGTTGATCTTCTACACAGATTTCACTGAAAAATGATCTTGTTGCACTTGTTTTTGGCACGAGAAAGAAATCAAGGCTGTTCAGTTGTGCTTTCTATCTGATTGAAATCAATTTATTCATTTAAAATTTCATGAATACGAGTATCCCATCAATTGTTGATTAATGAAATTTGTTGTCAAATTGAATTTAGAATTTTGATTTTATTGTGTTTTAAGGAGGACAAGCAGCTAAACTTGTAATACGGTCGAATATTCCGCATAGAAGAACTAGGAATAATATTTAAATGTACACTTTGTTTTACAATGAAGAGACTGTTATACGGGCTTCAGACCTAAGGCTTAGCCAAATGGCTTAACTGCTCTAATTTTTTATTAATCATGATTTTTTGAGAAAATTTAGTTTAGGATTGGATTATTAAAGATAAATAACCTATTAGGCTCTTAAAAAGCAATGAAATTTCTTGCTATTTAGGATTTTGAGACCTACGGAAACTGGGCTAAACCCTAGTCTGAAGACCGCTTTAGAAATAGACTCAATCTGATCCTCGAGAATATTAAGCCTGTAACATTTGGCATTAAAGATTTATCCCAAACCGTTACAGAATGAGGGCTTAGGATCATTGATTAGAGATCCTGTGCATAAATTTTCTTTACCTAATTTACTGCCAAATTTTAGAGAATAAATGCTTTCGTGGATCAGCCTGAGTTTATTTGGGTCCTTATATGTTGGACAGACCCACGGTTTAAGTCGAGAGAAAGCTTAACGTAGTTGTAAATAATGATTAGACTACATCCCTATCAGTTTTCCACTAAACATAGAGACAATACTTTTATGCGTTGATTTACTGAGATCCTTCCGAATATCTTAAATGTTAGAAAAATCTGCTGGTTTAATGGAGTTAAAATCCAGGACACTTCCATAATGAAGTGAACGCTCTATACTGAGAGAAATCCGAAAAAGTTAAAATAACATTCCGGAAATCTTTATTTTACCCTGCAGTATTAATCCGACATCGATGTAAATATGATGCTTTTTAGGTGTATTAGGGGTTAAAGTTACCCTTTTTCATATTAATTTTACCCCTAAAAAAATGTAAAATTAACATTAAAAAATGTTGATATATTTTTACACCTAAAAAGTGTTAAAGTTATGAGGAAAAAATGTTAATCACACCCCCATTTTTCTCTCAGTGACTATTAAACCCATTGCGTCTCCATTTCACAATTACACGTGTGTGTTCAAAAAGGATTTTAGAGTAAAGATTTCACTAAATGCTTAAACAATTGATTGACCTTTTTCTACCACCTTTTAAGTCACCAGTTCTCTAATTAGGGTGAAAGGAAGACCTATTGACACTTCAAGAACTCGTGTCAGGACTTATTGACACCCTACTCTGTACCATTTGGAATACGAAATTCGAACAATCATCCTTATCGAAAAACGTAGATTAATGAAAAAAACGTTATATAACTTAGATTTTATTGGATGCATTAAATAAATTGGAACATTTTGACAAAAGTGTCAATAGAGGTTCCCTGTCGAAGAGGTATTCACTTGACCAGGGGCATGACATTTTCTATGTTTCCCATATGTTTCTAGCGCGCCGAAAAAACTATTGGATTTATTAGCTCTTTTCTGTCAGTGTAGAATGAATTAGCAAAAAATATAAATGCAAAATAAAAGCCAACTTAATATTGAATAGGCAACCGAAAACCCGAAATTGGCAACCTACGTAGTTTTGGAGATATCTCGTGAAATGTGTACGAAAACAGGGAAAAATTTACACTAAAATCGGTCGCATTTTTCAGAGCTAATGTCACTCCCCTGCACTTGACCCTATCTTCTGGATAAATTTCAGATCTAAAAAAGGTTTATGAGAAAGCGAAAATCCGGAAAAATATGAGAGTTCATGATATTATGTAAGGTGGATAAGGTGGATCCTTATAGTAAATCTTGTTTTTTATATTCCAATTCAGAAAACCTTCTAAAAAAAAAGTTATTGATTTTTCTAAGAATAGGACACACTTAAAGTGTATCAAAAGTCCTCAAGAACTACTTAACCATATTGCGAAAATCTAAACAAGTGAACTCTTAAACAAGAATCTGATACTGAATTATTTGCCAAACGTGAGAAATAGGAGAAATCTTTCTTGTAAATATAAATAATAGTTCAAAGAGAATGAAAGAGAGAGAAAGTGAGGAATTACTTTGGGAAATTCGATTTCACAAGATGCTTCTTGAAGGATTTACTGATAGTGAAACGTTTCAGGTTATCTTAAAGGGGAGGAGAAAGAGGTATAATATGATTCCGTAACAAATGGAATCGTCACAATGTTGTTAGGAATTGACTTATCAATTTTTAGGTAATAAAAATAGTCGAAGACAGCAAATGTGCGTGATAGGAAATTGATTGGAAAAATTATTACATAACAATATTTTTTCATTAACCCTCAGTTACATATAAAAAATTCTGCGGGGCTATTTATCTCAATTCAATTTTATTCTAACTTAATTAAAGTGATTAAAAATTAATAACTAACTTAAACTTTCTAAAGTTTCAAAATAAAATAATGCTAAATCAAAAAGACACATATTCTTGGAAAATGTAGTAGAGCTAGGATAAAATAAAGAAGACGTGATCTAATAGCTAAAATAGACGGTTCGACGCAAACCTTTTTAAAAGTTGGATTATATTTCATCCTGCGAATCCGAATGGATCAATATGAACTTTTCACAGTTAATTTTGAACCTCAAAACATTTATTTTGAAGAAAAATAAGTTCTTTTTGAACCTTTTGGGGAAGTAAATGAAACCCTCAGTGATTAATAGGAGTAATAATTTAAGGGGAATGTGGGGCAGCTTTCTCCTACTCTTAAACAAAATTGAGCCTTATCACGATATAATTTTAGTTGCACCAAACAGATTGGGAAGCTAATCTACATTGCGATATAGCTCAATTCCATTCCTAATTTCAAAGATGCCACAAATTCAAAGGTGCCCCACTTCCCCATAATTAAGTTGAGGTTTTAGACAAAAACAGCCTCAAAAGTGTATAGGGGGAAGTGGGGCACCTTTGAAATTGGGATTTTTTTTTCTACACTGAGAAAAAAAGAAGGTGCGATTAACATTTTTTCTTTATAACTTTAACACTTTTTAGATGTAAAAATATATCAACATTTTTTAATGTTAATTTTACACCTTATTAAGGTAATTTTAATTTAATCTACTTTAATCCCTAATACACCTAAAAAGGGTAATATTTACACCGATTTTGGATCAATACTGCAGGATAAAATTAACATTTCCGGAATGTTATTTTAACTTTTTCGGATTTATCTCAGTGTATGTTTAAATGAAACTGAGCCGTAGGGTAAATGTCCTAATTCAAAACCATTTCCAATCGCTTTAACTTTGACAGAAGAATTAAATTCATATTTCTTCTGAAGAGAATTATATAAATTTGCTCCTTGTCTCTTCCAGAATGTTACTGTTTAGTGAAAATTCTTTAGATATAATTTGAAAATTTCTTAAATACAAGAAAAATACGCGAGCATAAAATGTTTCTATTGGAAATATATTAATGCAAATCGAAACAAGGGAATGTTTCTAATTGGAGACAAACAGTATAAGTGAAACCGCGACGAAAGGCTTCCAAAACCTTTCTGAGTTGCTCCTGAGTGCAGGATTTGTTCTTATTTCTGGTCTTTTCTTCTCTCCCATCTAAAACAATAACAGAATCTCTCCAAAAAATCATATTTCCGGGGTTTCATATTGAAGCATTTGCAGAAACTTCAGGAAAACCTTTTTTTTTTCACGAAATAGGTAATTATTTCATTTGAAAACTTCACGTACCGTTACCAATAAAGATTAGCACTTAAATTTAACTAAAATTAGCCAGAAATATGACATAAATGTTAAACAAAACGAATAAACAACAGTCACCTCATTGTGTTTTTCATTGGAATACATGGTCGATCGATGAACAATTTGATGGTGAAAAGATACACTTTTTTTCTGAGAAATTAATAAATCAAAATTTGTGAATTTGAATGGATTTTAGCTTTATTTGAAGCAAAATTAACTAAATAATGAAATTGTGGTAATAGAAAATATCTAAATATAATAATTTAGTACTGTATTTATCATCAAAACAATGACGTTTCCATTTAGAGTAGCGAAAAATTTCCATTTGGAGCAGGTATTGAATTAGCTTAATTTACCCTATCATAATGTAATTTAGCTTCTCAATCTGTTTGTGCATCTAAATTATATCACGATAAGGCTCAATTTTATTTAAAAATAGGTGAAAAATTCCAAATTCAAAGGTGCCCCACGTCCCCCTATCTGACTATTTTGTCAATAAATCTGTTAACACCCGGAACGTGAGTATTTACCTAGAAAGGAGGGGGTTATTCAGGATCATTTGAAAATCATAGAATTTTGTAGTCTTTGCAGTTCATGGTTAACAAATACTACAACTGAAAAAAGCATGACAGTAGTATATTGTTTTTCAGTGAAATAATATCCAGTTATAATCATAAATTATGGTTTATTTGTTTTAAAATGAAACCAAATATAGCAAAAGTTGAGAATGATTATTCATCTGGCTATGTGTGGTTGATTTGTGTGACGCGATAAAACCAGAGACAGTTTAATGAGGAAGAACAGTGTTATGATATTTCGCAATATGGTACAGAAATGTCGTGAAATTTGGAGATGGTTGATGAATTTTTGCCCAGTTATTCGCTCATACAATTATATATATACATATACCGCTCTGGCCAAGGTCATTGTTATATAGAATATGGACATAAAAAGGCAATTTTCCGTGGAGGTTCATTTTCTTTTTGTTTTAATAAAACATGTTTCAATTATAAATGAATTTTGAAAAGACATGCTCACAAAATTGCCTCATTCATCTCCCTCTTCGTTTTTTTTTTTCGTATCAACCCAAAGAGGCTAAATATTTGATTGACGCGCGTTCAGCAAACACTGAAAATATATATTTTTTTCAGGGGGTATTTTCAGTGTGTTTTGGGCTCTGGAACTCGAAATTGGTGTGAGAGGTAGCGTGTAAATGAGATTCAGATGATTTTCTCACTTGTGTTGCTGAAGAAGTTGATAAAGCATGATGAAAAAGCATACCGTTCAATATTCTTTTTTGCAACATTATTGACGTCACTAGATTTTTTTTTGTTTATGCTTGAGTGAAAATATAAGAAACATTCCACAATATTCATGTATTACTACAACGGATCACATCTCGTACTACCCAATTTCATTCAGTCAAAATTTGAATGGGAAAGATGGATTGGCTTTGGATGATTCCTCTTGGATGAAATGTGCTTATGGGAAAATTGAAAATTCTTTTCAGGATATTTAACTTTGTAAAGTTTTCTATAAAAAAAAATACATTGAGACATTGAGCATGATGAATCTTGTAGTATTGCTAAGTAAAACTTTCTTGGTACTGACATTGACATTAATTTGTTGCAAAATGATTAACCGTGATGAAATTGAGAAGACAAAAGGTAGCATTGTCTCATTTATTTCATTTATTACTTGCCTTCGTGAGTAAGAAATTCATTGGTTGACTTCTAATAAGAAATAATGTAGGGAAAGTTCAAGCAGATTCATAGATCTTATTTTAATTGCTCAATTTATTTAGAGTTAGGGGACGACTTTCAAGCTTCGCACACACACTGGCTTCGAACACTTCATATTTTTCCCATATTTCTTTAAAGAATCTGATCTATGACAATATATTTTAATAACCAGTATTAAGTAACACATTTCTTGAAAGCAAATTAATTCAAATTCATTAAAGGAATAAGAGAAAAATATGCAGTGTTCGAATCCAGTGTGTGTGCAAAGCCTGAATGCCTTTCCCTGTATATCACACAACGGCGATATTAATGCCGCGATTGAGTCACATGCACATTTTATCTTGTCACCCCCAATTAATCATCTTTTGGTAGAATTTTGACCAGAGATGGAAGCCATACGGTTCTAGATAGAGACTTGGTGACCTCCCCTATAAGTCGTCGTTCAAATTTTTAATGAAACAGGACTTTTGGAACTTTTCCTTGACTTTGCTTTAAATAAAATTGGAGGCAAGATATCATTCTTATATATTAATTTACGTTACGTTACTAGGGTAATTGTACCAAATTTCGGCATAGTTGCACGCAAACACCAAAGTCTTAAATTAGAAATGTAATATTTTTTAATACAAATTGATTTTTCGTTACTTCTTTTTAAGGAGTATTGCTTGAAATCGTTTAGATAGTTTATCATATATGTTTCCTCTAAAATCATTCTTAATACTCCCTCCGTTCCGAAATAAGTCGTACGTTTGGCGAAAAATTAGGGATTAAGGAATGGTTTCAGAGAATGTTTTTGTTATTTGTAAATATCTTATGTATGAACTATCCTCTATGTTCAGGGATAATATGGGGATCCTATCACGATGGTAAGTTGAGGAATCGATATGTTGAAGTTGTCCATTTTTCGCGTTTTTTTCAAAGACCTCCGGTAGATAGTTAGTCACTAAAAGATGGACTGTGATTAACATTACAAGCTAGAATTTGTTCTAAATTTTTAATATGCACAAGTAGAACGCAACAGTTATTACCGATATCACATTTTTTATTGCTCAAATTTTGCAGAATGATCAATAAAAAGAACATTCTTTTTTTATGTGTTCGAATATCTGGATGCAAAATGTTGAGAAATAGGGACTTGGGAGCTTCAGCGAACCCCCCATAAGTTGACCCTGGGACCATTTATATGTTTTTCTAAAACATATCCAGAATTGAAAAAAAAATCGCACGACGTGTTAAAATAAATAAAAATATAGACATAGTTTTGTGTAATATTTCGGCCACCTTGATTCTAATAATTTCTTGCCCTTCCGGAAAGTTTCCAAAGTCCTTTTCACATCATCTCGTTCATAGAAGCGCCATTTTTTGTTCCCTTTGCATTATATAATCTCTAGAGTAAGAAAAAACTAAAAATTCTTGGAAATTTGAGGAACAAAAGTAGTGACCGAAATTGCAAGCTGGCCGAAATTTGGTACAGTTACCCTATCTGAAGATATTTAACGCAATTCTCAAAAATTTTCTTCAGAAAAAGTAATTATCTGATATCTTGCATTCATGCAATTGCCCCATTCTCCTCTATGTATATTTTACTAATAAGCATAGAAATGTTTAAGAAACTTCTGGAAGGAGTATACAATGAAAGTAAGACTATGTGAAACCATTGAGTTAAATAGAACTTATCTCAAACAGAAAATACTCACGTGGATGTTTAATTCGCCAATAATATGCGCCATTTCTAAGTAGCGCGCCCGTTTCAAATTACATAATCGCTATAGTAGGCAGCAAGTGGTATAAGTTCTTGATTCATGCTTTAGTTGCGTCGTTGAAAGAAAGTTGTCATAGCGACACACTATTCATATTCATTTATTAATTGAAATAATTCTAGTTCTGCGAACCACATCTTGTCATACATTCATTTGGTTCTTAATTGCAAAGAGTATACAAAACTGAATGTTGTGAGAGTGCATTGGGTTACATTTTCTTGAAGTTTCATAAGGATGTTTTGTCACTGAAAGTTTCCTTTTGCTAATGAATTTCAAAAATTTGTTAAAAGTTTTTCTTTAATGTTTTTCTTAACTATACCATGCACAATTGTTATACGTACATATAATGCTATAAGTATTTGACAAAGCAAAAGAAGTTAGATAAATATCAAAAATTTTGTCTTGTAAAAAATATCCTAAATACAGTATATTTGGTTTTTGATATCAAAATGATAAGCTATTGAAAATGTATCAGCTTTCTCGGTAGAGATAACATAAAATACTGAAATATTCCTTTTTTTCCATCTCTAACATTCTATTCTCGTGAAATCTTTATCATGGTGGTGATAAGAGTTTATGATAGAATATGCGTAAGTCTGTTATCATACCATGAACTGTGTCTTAATATTTGTCCTACCTCCATATTGGGTTATATACTATACGTCCATTCAAAATGATCAAGCACATTTAACGTAGAAGAGATTTCTTTTATTAATGAAGTGCGCGATTCTACCATTCTTTTTCTCTTACTAATTCAAGGAAACGTTAAATTTTAAAAAGGTTTTAGTGTTAGAGCTTTTGGTAGTATAAAATGACGAAATATCTACACTGAGAGAAATCCGAAAAAGTTAAAATAACATTCCGGAAATGTTAATTTTACCCTGCAGTATTGATCCGAAAACGGTGTAAATATTACCCTTTTTAGGTGTATTATGGGTTAAAGTTATCCTTCTTTCATGTTGATTTTACCCTTAAAAGGTGTAAAATTAACATAAAAAAAATGTTGACATATTTTTACACCCAAAAAGTGTTAAAGTTATGACTAAAAGAAGTTAATCGCAGACTCTTTTTTCTCAGTGTAGGTGTTATGGCTTACATACCATAATTTTTCTATACCTTCACTGAAGAAGACCAATACGGCCCATAGCTCAAGAGTTTTGGGAAAAGTTCAAGGCGTTGAAATTTATAAGAAGAATAATCCTTGGACGAAAACCTGGGGTGGAATAATAACTTTTTGCAACTATCGTATCGATAGTATCGATAAATCTGTATTTGCTAGATTAAGTAAATGTCGACGTATTGTTGGGCGTTTTATTATGACATTCTTAAGATATTGTGACTGTTGATAAATATATATATTAGCTACAAAAAGTGCAGCTATCGCTTAATTATTTCAGAATCGACAGTCAATAAGTTATCATGTCACCCCTGAATAAATATCGATTCTCTTGAGAACAGTTAATTTTCTGCCGTTTTGCCTGTTGAGATCGGTTGTGAAGTCGGTCTGCAGTCGCAAAATAGGAGATTTAATAAATTAATTGAATTGAATTGAATTATGTGTTTTTTAATTCATAATTTTTGGCAAAACAGTAACTCTTAGTTCCACGTGAAAATTGGACACTTTTTTTTATAAGAAAAGGTAGATTAAAGGAGAAATTCTTATATAAAGGAATGTGGGGTAGTTTCACGCACCTGAACATTTTTTCAGGACAAATTTTTTAAACGTACAGAACATGTGTATGAAATATACAGAACAATAATTGTTTTCATATTGTTTTCATAACTGTTTCCAAAATAATTGTTTTCGTCCTAAGATTCTTTATTTTTGGAAAAAATGCGTGCGTGCAACTACCCCACCTTCCCCTACTTGTATTAAATACATTAACCCTTTAAGGACGATTGGGTCACCGATGACTCAAAAATGAAATTTTTTCTACGGCCTTCTAAAAAGTTGCTTTGCTCTGAAAAGCCAGAAAAAGTGATTTTTCCTGATCTTCAATTTTTGACCTTCTCGTCCTTAAAGGGTTAAAAAAAATCAATATTTCGAAAAAACTGACAAAGAAATGTTCCTTACTGAACAGGTGTTCCTTCGACCTTATCTGTCATTACCAACTCACACTGCATAGAAATGGTTCAGACTTTTTTTTAGAATCTTAAGACCTTTGAAGTAAATTCGATAACCCTATATCACCTTATATCCGATAACTTTATAACACGTAAGAAATACTAATTATTTCATGTATTTATAATAGGTTTCTAAAGGATATGGGTCAATTTTGTTTATATTTCTATTCTTAATAATTTACCAATACAAGAATCAATTGAAGTGTGTATATTTTCTAAGTGTGAGGAATAAATATAGAAGTACTTCTATCACTATATATTTTCTCAGAATATTCGTTAGAATTTTCGTAGCGCGTGACTCTAAGAGGAAAAATAAAATAAACTTATTAGGTGATGATGAGAAAATCTAAACCTATTGTTCGTATTGAAAGAAAAAATCTTCTCTCGCAATTTAATCAAATTCTATTACTAGCAAATTAAATTCAATTTACATCTTATTTTGCAACCTTTCAGATATTTCTTAAACATTTTATTAAAATATATATTGTATAAGAGTGCGAAAGAGAAAGAATTTAAGAGGAATCAAGAGAGAAGCATTTATTTCAGTTTGATATGAAATGCTTGAAAAATTAATGGTATTATAATAAAAAAAAATCAGTTACGATATTTTTCAATTAAGGAGACTTGTTGATTGTCTGAATGAACTGGAAGAGGGGAATTTCGTTTGAGTGAAAGATTATGTATTTATGATTGATTCTATGATATTGTTTTTTATATAATACTTTTTTCAATCAATAGGAGTTTTTTATAGGTTTAATTTTAAGGTATATCAGCAATATATGTGGGTGAACATAAGTCTGTTGTTTATTATAAACATCATTGAAACAGGAGTTATACGCAATAAATTTCGACCCTTCAATCATGAAATAACATCAGACCAATTTTATCCATTGAATGGTATAAATTGCTTATCTGATGTTGAATCCTTTGCAAGAGACCCTGGGTATCCTCAATAAAGAGCTAAATGGATCATTTGACCCTTAGCTTCTACATGGGATAAAAGTTTATTATATAAAAGTTCTGAATGAAAACAAGGTGGAAAATTATGGGGAAAAATGCGTGAAAACAGTGTAGGTGTATAAAGTATTAAAACTTTGAATATTGGGGAATTTTATCTAATCCCTATCCTATTTTTATATTGGGTTAAAAAGGCGTTGATTGGTCAAATGTTGGGTGTAAATTGAAAATTAGTGCAAAAGGATATTTTGCATTATAAATGAACCTTGAGTGTATGTTTCTCGATATATAAATTTAACCGACTGTCATCAAGCGCAATAATGATGATGATGTATTGAGTTAGGAAAATAATTTTCTCCCCTTGTTTCTCCATCTCTTTCACGCTGGAGCTCTACATCTTCCACTGTTAATAATTTTCTCCCCTGTTTGATATTGGACGTATTTGAGGGTTGCTCGTGGTTTATTTATAGATACCGAGCAAAATTCTCGTACTCTGGGGGTACGTTCTATATCACCATTGGGAGTTTCAACCTGGAGTCTGTATTCTAGGCTACGGAAGATAAATTTATGTTGGATTTAAAATTACACAGAATTTTCTACTTTATGATTGAAAAAAAAAAGAATATTTTTCTGACTGATAAATTTTTGATAAAAAGCCTTTTTGTTCAAGCGGCAGCTTGTCATGTTACTTAATATAACGAAAAAAAAAATAAAATGATGAATCTTTCATGAATTATATCAATAGATATTGATTTAGAAATTTCAAAAGTCAACACTTTATGAACATTTTAATTGAATCAGTAATACAATAAGATGTTATTCACATTTTCAATTGAGAATATCAAGCTCAAAGGAAGAATGAAAGGAAATGAAATTAATTGGCAATTTACTATTTTATATTTAATTAACTTACTAGGTATTGCCTAGACTGAAATTATTTGGAGCGTAAAAAGGGGTTTACACTTCCAATTTGTGTTTTTTTTTCTCCACACACAAATTGCTAATAATACGTGGTTGGGCTTATAGAGAAAATTCTCTTTTTTCCATTTAAATGTAGGTAATATACTATTTAGAAGATCCACAATAAGAGAATGATTTTGAAGGTGTGTTAGAATTTGATTAAAGTGTTTTGATAATGTCACTTTACCAGTGAATATGCAAGAATGAATGCTAATTATTTCAGGTGGAATAACTTTAACATGACCTGTCAAATTTTGTAATCATAGGGAAATTGTTAATGAAAGTTCACACCAGTTTACATTTTTTCTGTTAGAACTTATTTAGTGTAAGAAATTTTGGGGTAATTTATTGCTTTAGAATAAAGTAAGGGGATCATTTTGACTTGGTAAATACCTCAATGATTAATTTCGAATAAAAAAAACATCACTTTTAGCACAGAAGTGTGTAAAGCGCCATGTTGTATTTAGAATTGTACAGGGACATGAATTTATGAATAAATAAATAAAATGTAATCTTAGTGCTTGGTATATGTGGGCTCCACACGAAGGAGACGCTTCATATTTTTCAATCCTTTACTTTTAGTAAAAATTCATGGGTGATTATCGAAAATCGGAAGTCAATATCTTTAACGTTTGAGTTCTGGATCGAATATATATTGTATACAAATAATATTATATTTTTATATAAAATATACAAATAAATATTGTATAAAATCGTATGGATGATTGGCATATACAACCTGTGATGGAGTTTTCCACCGTTTTCACTCCTGAGGTTGGTCATCAACGCTAAGACGACGGTGGCCGCTAATAATTACAATGTACTTGTGATGTTCCCTATAAGCATTGCAGTTCACTCATATAAATATTTTCAAAAATACACATTTTTGGGTAATTAATATTTGGGAATTGTGCTATATATTTTTAAAGTGCCAATAACAATTCAGCTACAGTAAGGTGGGGTTACTGGATCGTTTTCCGAAGAGTGCTACTTAAACGCTTGTTTTTGGACTGTTGAAATTCTTAGAAACATAATATAAAAAAAACAAATTTAAAGAAAATTTATAAAATAATGGTAATACTGAAATAAGTCAGCATGCGCTAACTGGGTCGCCTTTTCGCTAATTCAATTTTAATTAAACCTTTGGATTTAAAATACTTTTTTCACAAGGAAAAAAAAAAACAATAAATTTTTCAATCAACCAGCTGCCATTAGCGAAAATATCACTGCTAGAAATTTTTTAGTGAAGAACCCAGCTTGCACAAGATTGAAATGAGTCGATTACACTCACTTATTTAATGGATGAAAATATTATTTTTGCTTTTTCTCAAACTTGAGTAATTATATTATGTTACTGTAGTGATTAGGGTAAAGGCTCATAATTTGGTCCAGTCTGCTTATAAGCATCGATGTTTCAAGTTTGAAGTGCGATATTTTCAATACTAATTGAATTTTTTGTTACTCTCTTTTCAGAAGGGTTCTTTAGAAACTTGGCAAGCTATTTATGGTATTATTTTTACTAAAATTAGTTTTAATACGTTTAAAAATGAATTGATATGTAGAGGTGAATTTGACTCTTATTTTGGACAACTTGGTTATTCATTTTGACAACTTGGCTGTAAATATGGACAGCTAATCCGCCTCAACAGGATGCCCATTGTTCTTCATTTCATGAACCAATCTTACCAAGTCCTCTTCCTGTTCATGTAAGGGAAACGTAGAATGTTACAAGAAGCCCGGAAACTTTCCATATCATTCATTAAAGTAAGTTGACTTCGGTACTCCAAATACGTGCGGATTCGCTCATTCCCTGGCCTTTCCGGGAGCCTTTCAAGGCATTTCTCGCTACATCTCGTTCGTAGAGATTATGGTCCTTTGTTTCTCCAGGCATTTGTCCAATCTAGTCATCACATAAGATAAAACTTCACGAAATTTCGTGAGAAAAACACCTGTCCAAAATAAGAACCATCACCTCACTGGTGGAAACCAAAATATACAACCTTTTTTCTCAAAAATTTTGCAGTTCGTTACTTCCAAGCTGTCCAAAGTTTGGCATATTTCCCATATGTCACCAACCATAAAGATCCCATAAAACTTACTATAACCTCATTTTCGTCATGCAAGTTTTAGAAATTTCTACATATTTAAAGAACTTTGTTCAATTCTAATACGTAAACATTACTGAATTAATAATGTGAATGTTAATGGTATGGAATGATACACGCACTATCAATAATACAAGCTATTTAGATAAGGATATTTTTTTTATTTTTGATAAAAAAGAAGTTTCGTGAAAATTCTTCATATTTCCTTGGAAATATTGCAAAATTACATCAATCTGATAAGGTTTTTTTAAATTGTACTTGCAAAAATATATAAAACAAACATAGAGAGACTTTCAATAATACTATATATCAATGTAAACACGATCTGTAATCTTATATAATTGCATAATAATTGCGATTTAGGTTAAAATAAAGCAAGTTGAAATTCTGAACTATTTTAAAGAGAACAGAAAAGAAATAAAAAACATATTTATGAATCATAAGAAAATACTTATAGTATACGGAATATTCTAAGCTTATTTCTATGGGTATTCACGTGCTGCTTTTCCATTTGCTCTCTGCAGGCCTAAAATACGATGTAATTGCATGCAAAGCTTATAAGTAAAATTACCGTATATTAAGTATACACAAAAAAAAAACTATTTACATGTAGGATTGTATTGGTGGAAAATGCTTCTAACAGTCCAATTTTCTTCTTATTCATTTTCTCTTTATGCAATTTTAATATGAATTGTTTGTGCAAACTTTGCTTTATTTTGCGTCTCTCAATGAGTCATTTCTTTATTTGCCTGCTTTTTTTGGGTTGAATTAGGTCCTTTTGGGTGAATGTTGCAATTTTTTTTTAGACGTTCTTTAAGAAATTTTCCCAAAAACACCCTTGTTTGAGCAACTCAAACAATTCGTTGTTCTGATGTGAATGTTACGACAATGAGTCATTTGTTGTACATATAGCTGAAGAAATCAAAATTACAGAAGAAAACAGTCTAGGCTTTCTCCAAGCATTTTGTATACAAGTTTAGTATGGTGTTGTATATACATGCAAAAATGAAAATGTGTGCTATACAAAGAATCGATCAATATCTCAAATGGGGAGGAATATACTTGAAAATTTTAGCAAACCTTTAGAAGGTGAAAAGAGATAGAGAGAAAATGAGGAAAAATGCTCTACCTCGTGTTTATTTATTGTTGGCGGCATTTTCTCTTGTCACTTCCTTTCCTGTTTCTCCATGCCTATCCATTTATAGTCTCAATTTTAGTTCATTTTTTGTTTCCTTTTGTATAATTTTTGCCCTGAAATATTATACAATCCGTTGGAAGTCTCCCAAAATTTGCACAAAATTGTCAAATTTGCGATTTGACCTTGTTTTCGAAGGAAATTTTTACCCTGGCTTCTCCTAGTTTGCAGATTTTATTTTTCATTTAAAAAATGCGCATAAAATTTTCCGATATACTTTCAGGCATGTAATTTTTCTATGTCACAGTAGGGTAATGCCCTAGACACACTAACGACTTAAGCCGAGAAGCGACTTAGTGGAAAATAATGGAAATGTAGTTTAACCATTATTCTAATAAAATTACGTCTCTGCTAATCTTCGAGTCTGTCAAGGCCCTAAGATGGGGTATTTCGGAATCATGTTTATTTGGGAATTTTGAGATTTTCTCACTGTTTTAGATGGTCAAAGAGAAAAAGAAAACCACGAAGAAGAGACTTTACATTCGGAAGTACTACTATGTTGTTTTTTTTTCCTTTTCCCATCTAAAACTGTTGGAAAATCTCAAAGTTCCAAATTAGACTTGATTCCAAAATTACCCCATCTTACCCTATATAGGTGATATTCCTTTTTGAATTATGAGTTTTAATAGGAATATAGTAAATTTAGAAAATGTGCAACTCTTGTTTACAGGTTCCTTAATGCTTTAACTTATTGTTCTTTTGTGAAATTAGATTTTGGAAACAAAAAATTGTCAGTTAAGACAGTACTTGTCGTAACTTAATTTTTGCAATTTTGAGATTTTGAATCTATCTAATTTCTTTTATTAAATTTATTTGAGAAAAAGAATCTTTAATAACCATATTGAGAGTTATTTTGAATAAAATGTATCGTAAGGGCCATTAATGAATAAAATTTTATCAGTATTTCTTGTTACTTTTATTTTCGGTGCAGTTATGAGAAATTTCCATATAAAAGTAGTATTTCTCGATAAGACATTCACATGCTTTTTAAAATATTCAAAAGCAATGTGAATGATACGGAAATGAATCATTTTAATTGAATATTTGTAACAAAACATGCGTACCTTCTCTCTGTCTATTTGTCATTAACCCAGCAAAATTTCGATCTGCAATTCTGCACTTTTGAAATTTTAACGTTTCTTGTCATTCAATCGGATACTTCGTGTGGCTTCGGGATAGTCGTGCGACTTCGTGAGCATCGCGAATTTCTTTCGTGTTTTCTAACCATTTTTTTCCCCTTCGTATTTTCTATTATGGCTGATTTAATAATATAGTATTATAACATTATAATAATATTGTAAAAAAAAGAGAGTATTCACGTAAAATTGTTGAATAAAAATTGAATTTTAAATAAATTGAAATACATATTTTTATGTAGTTAAAATAATGTTTAGAAACATTAGAAAGGGTAGAAGAAATGTAGAAATCATCTAAATACTCTAAAGAAATTCTGCCGATAATTTTAAAATTTTCTATAGAAATTCTGCAGAAAATTCTGCAGAATTTTCATACAACGATCGGATCCACCTTAGAACAAAATTCTGCAGAAATTCTGCTGATTTTTCGGCAGTTAGTAATTCAAATCTGACGAATTTCTACAGAATTCTGCAGAATTTGCCGGGTGGGAATTCAAAACAAAAAAGCGACGTGACATATAAAATGTATTCAACAAAACTTATAAAATAAGAGCTTTTACACCGAGAAAAATGGAATTTATTTAAATTGAATATTTTGCATTTAATGTTAAAAATTCTGGGTAAATATTCGAATCAATTGACTTTTCTTTCAATACAAACGAAATAATTTTGATTTTGAAAGTAATAACAATAATTTCAAATATTTTTACATTCATACGGAGAATAAATAATTTTTCTTTTAGCGCGAATGTTTAAATATTTGAAATAAATACCTCAGCTTTTGAATCAAAGATAATATATGGTAAAAATAACAATTATACATTGAAAATGAAAAACTACACATTTATATTAAATGTGCAACGTTGTGTTGTCAAAAATAAAATTTTACTTTTGATTTAAAAGTACTGTTTTATGAAATCAAATGCAACAAGCATTAAATTAATGGGTAAAATTTAATACTGACATTTTTGTATACATCTTAATATTATCTGTATTTATTTCAAATGAAAAAGACTTTTTAAACAATTGTTTCAAAATTTTATTTCAAATGATTTTTTTTCTATCTAAACATTAAATGATCAGGTATTAAATTGAATTGTGGAAACTTTTCTGTATAAAATATGCATTTCATTTAAATGTAAAAATTAAAGAACTTTGAGTAAATATTTGATACGAATGGTTTTTGTCGTTAAATATAAATAACAGTAGTTTTTACATTTACTGCAGTCGTCATAATTTGAAAAATTATTCATTTAAATTAGGGTGAAAATTAAATTCCTTTCATCATAAATATCAATACGTTTTAAGTGAATAACTACTTATTCTAATCGAATACAATATGTAAAAATAATTACATTTTATTATTTAAACTTAAACTTTAGCCAAATGAAACAACATGTCATTTGCAACTAATTTCACATTTTCGTAAAAACCCTCTTTTTTGTTTTCTCAATAGCTTGGTCTCTATGGCATCAATCACGCTCAAATTTCAGTATGTTATAGCTGGGCCTTAGAGCTTCGACTAAAAAAAACGCAAAACTTCCCGGGCTAGAATCAAATTATTTTTCTTTAAATGGTTATAGCTCTGTTTCTAACTCTCATAATTTGATCAATGAGGGCGTTTTGGTAAACTTTCGTGAAATGCCGATCTCCTTTTAACATCATAAGTTCGTAAAACTACAGCTAGGGGTGCTATAATTAAAAAGAAAACTTTCCAATTTTCTAAGTTAATTAGCTCCGGCTCTATAGCACGGATCGGGCTGAAATTTTGGTAGAGGGAGCGGATTGAGCTAAAAATTCTTCATGAATCTCTCTTAAACATGCCTAAGAAACTTACTTATGTTATAAAGAATAAGGTAAATACCAATTATTAAAGCATTCTTATTGATTAGGTTTTTTAAATTTTCATTTTAAAAAAATTGAATGAATTTCGCTCTAAATCATCCAAAAATTTAATATTTGGCTGACGTACACGCACGAACGCAAATGCACGAGGGTCAGTGTATTGTGTTCTTCAAATGACGTGTTTGCATAAAATAAATAATATTAGTTTCTATATGCATTGATTATAACAATTAATAATTTGAATGAAATTTATATTTATTTAGAATGAAAAACCAATCAAATCTAATACTATTTTTTGAATCAATAGCATAAGTATTTGAAAAAAAGGAAATTACATTCAGATCTATGACTGATTTTATCAGTACGGAAAACATTAAAACGAGTCAGTCTTGAAGAAACCGCTGAGTTGAAAAGTTGTCACACAAATTATTTCCAATCTATTTGAAAATGAAAAAAAAAACTAAAAAAATGGTTACAGTGAATAAGTAAACTTATAAAGTGGCAAAAATCATCAAGTGATCGACAAAGAAATTTGATAAAGTGTTGGAAATCGTTAGATTGGGTAAGTAAAAAAATATTTGCCAGAAAAGTATTAATCATATTCGGTAAATTAAATTAAATTTATTTCTTCTTTTAAGCTAAAATGGAATGTCAAACTTTTTATTATTTTATTTAAATTTAAAATTCGTCATAAGAATTTTTTATTATTTAATACTTTACTAACGATTTGTAATTTTCAATATTTTTCAAGTTCAATCGATCATCCTGATTGCAAGTCATTGTTGATTGGAAACGTCCGTGAGCAGAAGCTGGAAAATTATCCCCATCTGTTTTATCAAACTACTTTTCTTCAAAAATTCCATCTAGGAGAGACCTAAATAGTATCAAGGTAAGAAAATTGATTTTTTTTGTAATGCAATAAGAATTACATAATCTGTGAAAGTTAGCATTGATCTTTACAAAGAAATATTGGACCTCGCATAATTTTTTTATTATAAAAATGTTAATTATATCAACTTATTTATGTTGAATATGTATTTTCAATTATCGCTTTGGAAAATATCATACTGGAAAAGTTTTTAATTTCATTTTTATTTTTATTCTTTCTTTTATCAATCGTGGTAACCGTTGAATCCGTTCACTGGGCAAAGGACAATCATTGTCTTTTCCATGGAATTGGAAAAGTGATTCGCAGATAGCAGCAGAACTCAGAGCAAACAGTAAAGGCCGTAAATCTGCAAAACACAACTTAGAAAAGTGAGCGCTGTAATAAAAGTACACGAGGAGCACTACCACTGATCAAGTAAGTTACATTGAATAATTACAAATTATTAACCGCCATTGGTGAAAAATAAATACTGTAGCCCTACAATTATTACCTGGAATTATAATTATCACCAGAATAAAAAACGAAATTCTACTAAAGTTTTGAGAAAACAAGATTCTATAATCAAAATTAAATTTTTTATGATTAACATAAAAGGACATCATATTATACGTATAAGTTTTTTCGAGACTTATTGTTGGTTTCTTTTAAAGATTATGGGATAGGACTATAATTATTTCAGCACTCTATTTTCAATAGCTATTTCCGCTATTTCAATAGATACTATATAGATTCAGATTTTTAATTCCATTTAATTTTATTTTCTGTCTTTCAGATTTCATTATGTCATCGTTTATCTTTACTGGGCAAAACACAATCAGTCTTTTGAAATATCTTATTTCTTCTGAAACTGGTAAACACAATTGGGAGAAAGCAGAAGAACATACATCCAAAAGCTGAGAAGAAGACTTCACGAAACTACTAGAAAGTCGTGCAACACCCCATAGAAATTAATGTAATACAATTTTATTGTGAATACACATTATTTATGTCAAATAAATTTATTTTTGAAATCATAGCAAGAGTTTTTTAAATATACCCTGGTACTGTTATATCTACCCGAGAATATTATTTGATTTAATGTGGAGGAATATCAAAGCAAACATATTTGCCATTGAATCTATGGTAAAGTACATTTAAATATACCAAGGAAATTTTTAATTTTACCCATTGTGTATTTAAATTAATGGTAAATCGTGGTTAAAACAAATATTTCTACTATTGAAACTATGGTAGTGTTACCCAGAAATTTTTGATTCTACCCATGAAAGTGTTTAAAATCCACTTTAGAAATAAAGTGCAAATGTATTTGATTTAAAAGACATGTTTTCTTTTCAAATACAGTGCCATTCAAAATAAATACAAATATATTTGTTGTGGCTATGATTACTGCCTTTCAGATCAAATGTAAAAATATTTGAAGTAAAAGTCATCTGTATTTAAATCAAAAAATACTTTAAAATCAAATGTATTCTACCATTGGGGCCAAAATACCCATAATTTCATTTGATTTTACCCAGAAAAACATTAATACTACCCATAAAAGTTTTCTCGGTGTAGTGATAGAGATGATATTTTCTGTGACTAATTTAGTTTAAATGCATTTTATACATTGGGAGCAATTTTCGTAAAAAAAATGCATTTTTAAAAGAAATTTGACGTTTCCACCTACAGCACTGCATGCAATTTCTTTAAAAAACAAAAAAAAATTGTCAAAAATTGTTCCTAATCTCATTGAAAGTGCCTCCATGTAAGTAAGTCAACATGGATTTTTCCAGTGATACCATGGTGTGTTGCATACTGATTCCTTGTCAACTCATAACGCGGTGATTCCCAAGAAACTAACAGGGTGATTTCCATGTTACGGTTGGGACGACACTTGTGGTATATCCAAAGACGTGCGAGTCACATTTTCCTTAACATATTTTTCATGATTGTATTGGAAAACTGGGAAAACTCTTTAGTATCCCATAGAAATCAGCATAGATATCACTTTGGTATATTCATTTGAATATCCATGTGGTAATATCCATTGGATTGTCGCGGATGCAGAAACCCTATACACAGATGTATAAAATCATCCATGGTAATGAAAGGTTTCTACATAGTTTTCTCGCGACGGTCGCATAGAGAAATTGAAGAAATCTATGTTGAGACCACAGACATTACGATGGTATGACGTGGGATTTTTTATCAAGAATGTGTAGAGGATTTAATAAAAGAACTTAATATCAATAGATCTAGAATAATTCAATTTGATATTTTTATTTTGACAAATTGTCGTAACTTCCAAAATTTTCAAACATTGGAAATTATGGCTTTATAAAGTAAAGTATAGAAGTTGCGATAAAATCTTACTGTGTATCTTCTAACATACAGTGGCGGCCATTTGTTGATACAATCCTGAAGTAGAAATCTTCAAATTGTTAGAATCGTAGAATAAGGGTTGTTTTGGCCACTAGAGGTGTCTATTTTACACAGTATACGTCAATAGTGAAATTCAGTTCGGCTAAAAAAATTGCAAAACTGTCATTTATGGTTTATAATATGGCTTTATTTACACTTTATCCATCTATAGACCACATTCTTTAATTTAAATGAAAGTAGTCCTATCGTGTTGTTCAACCCAAATTATACAATTGATGTATTCTTGAAAAATAGAGACCTCTAACGGCCAAAAAAAATACTTATTTGACGTAAGGTAATTATTTGAACATTTCGAATTATTGAATAGTAGTCTTTGCGGAGCTGATTCTATTATTTTGGCCGCCACTGTATATCTCAATATTTCAGGTTTTAAATAATTTTATATTTTTTTTTCTCGAGTTATACGTTTTTTATTTTGATTCACAAGTATAGTATTCACGATGCATTTTTAAGAAAAAGTAAAGCTGAACTGTAAATTTCATTTCCTGAAAAGTTGTCAAAAGGGTGTTACAACATATGTTGATCTAACTGGCGAAATTGTAAAATTATTTTTTAAAGGAAATTTTGCATTTATAAGGTAAAGTGGTACAAGTTAGACAATGGTACAAGTTGGACAATCAATGGTACAATTTGGACAGGGTTTTTTCTCTTGATAAATTTAGTACTTCATTTTTATTTGTATATTTTTTATTTATAATTTGGTTCCTTGTGCTTAAAAACAAATTTTGTATTGTACTTATCAAGAAAAAAGCCATGTCCAACTTGTACCGGCGAATTGTCCAGCTTGTAACACTATGTCCAACTTATATCACTTTACCCTAACTGAAAAAATTGTATAGTCTGTATAATGTTTATAGTTAGGATATTATTCAATCAAGCACTGTCAAACGCTTAGTAATTTTATCTAATACCATACTTGGGACTTTTTATCCGTTATTTGACTGGAACAAAATATTTAAAGTGACACATCAATGGTGTAAAACTATAGAAGGCTACAAGCGGTGGAAGTTTTTGAGTAATAGAAACTTTTAAAGAGTTTTACGCTTAATAGCATACTTCGGGAGACAAAACCATAGAGAATTAATGAAAATACATAATATTGCCAAGAGAGAAACAGAGGTTCAGTATTTCTAAAAGTATTCACAATGACCTTTTAGTTTTAACTAGTGGCGAGGGAAGTATTCTTTAATCAATTGGAACAAGATTTTATTCATTTGAAAAAAAAAAAAACTGGAGCAATATTCCAAATGGTTAATTTGTTATTTATTTAATATTCAATTGATTTATTTTTGCTTTATTTTCGATAAGGTAGAGTTCATTTACGAATCGGTAAATATAAAGCGAGTTGAACTGCTTAAGGATTTTATTCATCAAAACAATTAGCTTTAAGTTATTTTTGAGAGCATATCGTTTATTATAGACGACTAGAATTTTGCTAAATATTTTTCATACTAAATAAATTTATTTAACGAGAGTAGGCTATAGAGTATTTCTAATAAATAGATGTGTGTTTAATGTAAACACAAACAAACAAATATATTCTTTAAAATTGAATCATGTTCAATACGATGTCCCTTATTTACTTTCAGACGAATTCTAGAGAAAAAAAAAAGTTAGAAAAGTCAATTTTATTTGAACAGACATCTTTTGGAGGGGATTTTATGTTTTGAGATTGCTTTTTTTTCTGTAGCTGTGAAGAAGAATATTGCAAAGTGTCTGCCTTCTTATACACCTACCCTAAAATTTCTAAACAATGGATATTTTTTGTGTTGCACATTGGAAAAAATTTATATATTCATGAAATTGCTGTAATTTTAAAGTGAAATTTAAAAGTTAGTATATTCCGTTCAATTGCTTCTGTCGGTGTGGCCCTTTCTCCAACATCTAGGGACACTCCTAATGTGAAATGCGCCGTCGTCATTTCATTGTGCGTCGCGACGTCGCATTGAAACCGTAGGTGCTGCAATGTTGAGCCAGGCATTTTGTCTGCTAGGGAGTGCAAAAGAGACAGGAATAGGTTAATAGATAGAGAGAGGGAGGAAGTCGTGGTGGTTTCTGGAGCATCATCCATAAAGGGAGTTTGTAGGGGTGAAATGGAAAATCAAAGGGGGTTGGTGGGAGGGTGTAATTGGGTCTCTATGGTGGACGTCGCCGCAGTATCGACAAAGTCCCTCAGTTCATCTTGGATTCTCTCTTTCTTCACACACAAGTACTTCTGGACGAGTGATGCACAAAACTTGGTGTGATTTTTTTAAGGAAGAGAAGTGTCTAGTTTGAAGAATGTACTAAAATTCAAAATATAGTAGAATTTATTCTCTTCATTGTCAATTGGGAATTATATACACTGTGCTCTAACATTTTTAGCATAAATATTAGAGGAAAAGTTTTAGCCAAGGAAGATTCTCTTCTCACAACACACACACACACCTTTTTGCGGTAAATGAACTCCCAAAAATTTCTGCGCAATTTTTTTTTCATCTCTATTTTGGTGCAGTTTTTACTTAAAGAATTATAAATAAGTTCTTTTTTTCTTAAAGTAACTTTTGGATGTGTTTAAAAGTCGATGTATTAGATTGAAAGAGGAGGAGATTGTAGAAGATGTGAAAAGGTTGAAAGAGCAGGTTCCTAATTCTATTCATTCTCCCTTAAATGGATTACAAAAGGATTATCAGTGATTTAAATGTGTAAATCCCCAATACTTTCTCAACTGAAGTTTATGAATAATTAAAAAAAAAACAACAAGTGAATATTTTTAATTATCTAATTTTCAAGTGATACATTAAATATGTGTTACAAAAAAAAATAACTTTAAGTATTGTTATAAAAAAAAGTAAGAACTAAAAATATCGTGGTACTTTCAAGGATTTATTGACAATGGAACTTTATGTAGAGAAATCAATAGAAGCTTGAAAGATCCAAGGATATAGAATTTTCACAATTGTTTTCAATTGTGATTCAATTGAGAGTATTTTCTCTACCACAGAATGCGCAATCCCATAATTTATTCTTTGATGAATTGTTAATCTAAACTGCTGTACCTTTTTTTTCCTTGATGACGGAGAAGAAAGGGGAGAAAAGTGTAGAAAATTGCACAGACACCCGGCGCCTCCATCTTGGCTGAAATGGCGTTTTGGAGATTTTCTATGTGATGAAGAACTCCTATATAAGTTGTTTATATGCACATATTTTCTATTTTGCTGCAGTCTTCCAATTCTCCCCTTTTTTCCCACCCA